>NC_043004.1:106243824-106311324 GCF_006345805.1 Octopus sinensis | reverse complement strand
CAGTTTCATTAGTTTTTGACAGTAAACATCTGAATTGATTGTTTGGTTCCTTGGAAGCAGCTCAAAATACACAACACCTTTGTAATCCCACCAAATTGACAGCAAGACCTTTTTTTTTTATGCAATTCAGCTTTCAATGTGGTTTGTACTGGTTCATTATGCTTGGACCATGATCGTTTTCGATTGATGTTATTGTAGACAATCCATTTTTCATCACCAGTGATGATTTGTTTCATAAAACAGTTGATTTCATTGTGTTTGGGATGCATATCACAAATACTGATTCACTGTGTTAAGTGAATCTCTTTCAATTTAAAATGGAACCCAAATATTGAGCTTCTTAATGGGTCCAAGACATTATAAGAGATTTCCAATTGTTGCATGTGATACATTTAACCTCTCTGCAATCTTAAGTGAAAATTCTCCAGAATGGAATTTTTAAAATTATTTCTGACACGTGCATTTTGTTAAGCAATCAATATCTCTTTGTGAGCCTAAGCTGCTTTCTTAGCTTTATGGAAATAAAAAAGCAAAATATGGTGAAAATGTTCATTTTTGCACTCCATCTTAAAACTGACACTAACTAAAATTACGTGCAATTTGCTAGTAAAGTAAGCTAAAAGTAATGGCTATCAAAGGTTAAAAAGAAAATATCATAACATTGACAAAAGTCATTCAAAAAACTGGAACTCTATTTGTGAAAAACCAAATTACTTTCTTGCCAACTCAATATATACACACACATATATACACAGATATATGTACATACACACACATACATGTACATAAACACATATATACACAGACACACATGTGCATATATATATATATATATATATATATATTCATACACACACATTTATATACATATATGCATAAACACAACATACATGCACACGTGTGCACAAGCTTCCTTGCAGTTTCCCCCAACCAAATTCACTCACAAGAAATTAGTTGGCTTGGACCTGTAGTAGACACTTGCACAAGATGCTATACAGTGGTACTGAACTTGAAACCATGTGACTGGAAAGCAAACTTCATAACCACACATCCACGCCAGTGCCAAGTCAATTCATCTCACTCAAATTACAAAACATTTTGCTTAAGGCTCTAACGATTCTTTTAATTCACTGCCTATATACACACACACATACACAAATATGGATATCAGTCTATCTATCTATCTGGAAATATATTGAGTTAATGTTTGTTTTTATGTTCAGTTATAATAATAATTTAAAATTAATCTGATGGTTTACCCTTTACTGTTGTAGAGTATGGATTTATTATTTTTATACAAGAATGTTGTTGACAGTGACTTTGAAGTTACAGCCAATTAAGTCATTGTTGACAGTCCAAAACTTCAGAGTTGCTGTTAATAATATTCTTGTTTAAGAAAACTAAATGTATAGATGTGTGTGTGTGTGTGTGTGTGTGTCTCATCATCATCATCATGCTGGTATAGGTTAGATGGTTTGACAAGAGCTGGCCAGGCAGGAGCCTCCACCATACTTGTGTGTCTGTTTTGGCATGGTTTATTTATTAGACTGTAGAAAAACAATTAGGGATATCAGCAGGAGTACTAAGTTGGAGAATGAGATTTGAATCTTGTAAATAAGAATGATATGATTATATAATTTCTGCTCTACTTCACATTGAGATAAGACCAGGATTTCAATTATGGAGCCACAAAATATATAGATAAAGAATCATGTAGCCTTGACGCCAACAAGAAATTTGAACTAGATCTATGACTTTGGTGGATTATGTATAACAAAACTTTGCTCATTGTGATAGAAGGCTTGTCTATAATGAAAACTCACTCCTAAATATATTTAGTTTGGAAATTTAAGTTCAACATAGATGTACATAAATCATCATCATCATTTAATGACCATTTTCCATGCTGGCATGGGATTGACATGGAACTGGCCAGCTGGGAGGTGTCCAGACTCCAATTGTCTGTTTTGGTATGGTTTCTGCAACTGGATATCTTTCCTAATGCCAGCCACTTTACAGAGGGGACTGGGTACTCTTTATGTGACATTGGCACGGGTGCTTCATGGGTGACACCTGCACAAGTGAGTTATATGGGCACTAGCATGAGTGTTTTATACATGGCAACAGCACGGGGGCTTTTTATGTGGCACTGGCCTGATGCTTCAATCCACTAACCTTTCAAAAATGATTTAATCAAAAGAAAAATCTATTGTCAAAATATGGACATTTAAAAAAAATTGAATTGTCAGTGACTTGCAGAGCATTAAATGACACACACATCTCTATTGTCATGAGTCTAAATACTTCTTAGAAGCTTCCTAGTATTAATGGAGGGAGAGGTTCTGTTAATACAAATGTATAACGAGATAAAGTATGTATCTTCTTTAGCACCAAGTCTCAACAAGTCTCAACAAGCAACACACATACACATGCAACATCCCAACAATACAAACATACAAACTTGTGCACACATACACAGATACAAATATATTCATGCATAAATTTGCATGTAATCATATAACATCTCAGATCCAGATAATAAACTATATTGCAATATTGATTAGTTTCATGATAGATGTACAGACTTGATACTAGAGTTGCATAAGTTTGTACGAACACACACACACATCAGAAACACACATCTGCACAGCATCACACACAAATATATACATTATTATGCACACAGGCATACAATCAAACAAATCTATAAATACATGTCCAAACACACATCTTTATCATCACAACATATGCTTTTCCATGCTTGCATGTGATGGACAGGTGTGACACATACCTTTTAAATATATACTCAAATGCAGTGCAAATATGCATACACTTACACAACATACAGTGACACATACACACACTTCCCTATTCACCTACAAACATACATGCATACATCAGACAACAGAGCTAACCACAGTAACCTATTTTGCCAAAATTTGGTCAGCACCATGAAAACACCATAAACAACACAACAGACTCACAAGTCTCACATTGCTGGCATTCTGCCTCGCTCATCTTGTTGGTCTTCTCTCACTATATTGGTAAGGTGATGAAATGAAAAAGTTAGCTGATTGCAGGGAGATAGCAAGAGTTAAGCAACAGAAACAACAGCAGGTGGTAAGGTAAATAAACGGATTAGCAACACTAAGCAAAACTGTGCAAGGAAATGTGCAAGAAGCCGTAGATCAATACGATGAGGCAAAGGTTTGTTTGGAAGTCGAGAAAGTTATGGATGTAAGGCCATGTCATTCCCAAGAGGAGAGAAGACAAAGCAGGTGTCATGAAGATGACAAAGGTTGTTTACCTGAATGGCCACGAGACCTAAAATGGTAATTAGAATGGCCAAAAGGACTACTTGGGTTGACGTAAGGCGTACCAGGTGACACTGGGAAAGGAGGGGTTGCTAAAATATAGGAAACAAGTGTAGAAAAAAATAACATTCATGTGACTAAACATGCTTTAATAAGAAAAAGAAAAAAAATTGAGAAAATAATCATTGAAAAAAGTCAGCTACAAACTACAAGGAAAACATTACTACAACTACACAAAAAATTAAAACAAAACAGTAAAGGAAGGAAAGAAAGAAAAAGGAATGAAAGAAGGAATGAAAGAAGTAATCACATTCAAACATGGAAAATTACACAAATGGTTCCTGAAGGTGAACCAGCAAATAAAGATGAGACATGCATGAGTCGGGGAAGGAGAGTCAAGACAGTATAAAAATAACAAAACAACTGGTTTGAGTGCAGTGGTGATAAAAACAAATACAAAAACATAACAGTGATGGACAGTGAAGAAACTGAAAAACACACACACATTAAAACGAGATCTGAGGTGAAGGGGGGTAAGGGCTAGTAAAGCAATACAATCACCAGGGTTGTGGTTTCAAATATCATTCCATCATGCTCAGGTTAACGAGTTAAACCCATTGTTGCTGTTTGTTGTTCAACTGATTTTTGTGATCATTACTATTGTGGTTGTTGTTATTATTATTGCTATTCCTACCTAGGATTAATTAGTATTCTTTATGATATCACTTCCACTATTTCACTGTTACCTTTAGTAACAACATAATCATCTCAATTTCCTCCGTTAAGTTAAGGCTGTAATTATCATCATTAACTTTATCATTATTATCATCATCATTATTATTATTGATATTGTTATTATTATTATTACTATTATTATTGGTATTGTTATTATTATTATTGATATTGTTTTTATTATTATTATTATTATTGATATTGTTTTTATCATTATTATCATTATCATTACAGCGAGAATTTCATATAAACCACATTTTAAGAATTATGGTCCATTTGTTATGTTATTCTCAATCTTTTTCTTTCTGTTTATTTTTCTCTTCCTTTCTTTACATCAGACTTAAGCCCCTGAACAAACAGCCTTGAATTGTTTTATCTTTCAGAAACCAGACACAAATTATGGCTCAAATTCCCACCACGCAGACAATTATTCTCAAAATAGACAAAATACCAAACATGTATGAGGCAGACTGGATGAAACATTGCATGTTTGTTATGAGGGAAAACATGTTACCTTTGAAAAAAAGAGAATGAAAATGAAGTGATTTGGCAGAATGGGTAAATGATGAGGCAACAGGTGAAGAGGTGACTGTTGCTATTTCATAAACATAAGGCACACACACACACTCACACACAAATCACACGCACAGGAAGAATGGTAGCAAGAATACTCCTATATACTTTGAAATATCAAAGCATTTTTCTGTAGAATATTATCCTTTATTCAGGAATGACTCATTCATTGTTAACTAATTCTATGTACTGTACCTGAGCACTGTATACAATAAGCTCATTATATATCATTATTATATTTCATATATACACACACACACACACACACACCAAGTATATATGTATTATATATTATATATATATATATATATATATATATGTATATGTATATATATGTGTATGTATATATTGTGTATGTATATATATGTGTATGTATATATATGTGTATGTATATATATATATATATATGTATATATATGTGTATGTATATATATATATATATATGTATATATATGTGTATGTATATATATATATATGTATATATGTGTATATATGTGTATGTATATATATATATATGTATATATGTGTATATATATGTGTAATTATATATATATGTGTATATATGTGTATATATATGTGTGTATATTATATATATGTGTATATATATATTATATATATCTTGTATATATATATATGTGTATATATATATATATATATATATATATATATAATAGTGTAATAAATATATGTATGTATACACATAGACATATATGCATGTATGTATGTGTGTACATATAAAAAAAGAGAATAATGATTATCATCAATCAGCATTATTGTAGTGCACTGGAGCTGTGTGTATAATAATCTCATGAACATTATTATTATTAATTTTATGATTAAATGAAAGTAAGCAAAAATCCAAGAAACTGATAATCAAGAACTGAAGACTCACCGACACTTGATGCAGGGCTGACGGGGAAAGCTGGTGTAGTTGGGCGACCAAGAGTGGACATCGAATCTGGTTCAAGGGTTTGAACACCTGGACCAATGGGTCGTAAAGAAATGCGGTCTTCTTCTATTTCTCTAACCTCCAGTGGCGGTTCTTTTGGCACCTGGGTCTGCAAAATAGTATAAAGCCAAATTAATGATCAGAAAACTTGAAAGTCATAAGATATTAGTTTTATTGTAATATACAAAACAAAAATGAAGTTGATTCTGAGAAGATAAAAACGCAACAACAAAAAAAACAAAAGTAAATCAAGAGAAAATAAAAATACAATGATGGGGGTGAGATTTTTATATGTAAAAAAAAAAAAAGACAAACAGAGTAGAAGAAAACAAGGTCAAATTAAGTGAGCCATGAAATAAAATCTTGGCAAAGAATTATGAAATGTTACTAATGAAGGATGATGTCAGAAAGGAAAACAACCTAGGTTTGATGATGCCAGCAAAGAAAGTACAGAATACCATTGAGATAATAGTGTAAATAGGTTGGTATTGTGTAATTTTCCAAACAGATATAATGTTGATAAGAGGGGATACTGAAAACCGAAGTAGTATATGAAGTGATATAAGTGCATGTGTGTGTGGATGTGTTTTGCAGAGTGGCAAAAAGGGTTCCAATAACACACTGAGAATATGAAGTAATTTGGAAAGAACTCTGGTTCACAGAGGTGGCTTGTTGAATGGTTTCCACTGAAATATCCTTCAAAGATAATAGTAAACCACTAAGAAGCATAATTTTGATTTGGAAAGCTTAATTAAGTAGAAAGGATATTGAAACATTTAAAGGTTGAATAAATCACAGTTCTACAAAGGATATTGTACATGGTGGCAGCAGTACAAGTGCAAAAGGATATCGATACTAGTGGTGTAGAGGATAACAACACAGCTACAGGAGAGGACGCTATTACAGATAAGTACTATATAGATAATATTAGTTCTACTCTAATTAGAGATTGGGAGGCAGATAGTAGGACAGAATTTGAAAATGTGAACTTGGGAGCTTTTAAGTTATCACTTGATCTGTTACAAACAACAGCAACATTGCTCTTGAATCTTACCCTACTGTTTCATAAAAGGGCACATTGGATAATGTACTCTTAAATACACTACTTAAAAAAAAAAAAACCTGATCCTGGATGGAATGCTTTTTATCATAGGCCTACTGGATTGTGACTGACCTGGGAGCTAAATAAGAAAAACTTTTGTATTTAAGTTACATTGATACTCTATAGGGATCACAAAAGAAACTTAAAAAAACGTAAATATTGAAGTTTTTACACCCCAAATTTTATTCACATATATTTTTAGAAATCAGGTAATATAGACAAAGGGGTCATCAATCAATAATGAGACAACTACACACACAAGTGGACAAACATCGATACAATACTTGGGTTTCCTAGACATTTAGTTCAGAAATTAACAGAAAATAATGTAGTCCAGAACCAAGGGAGATAAATCCCAACGATCATTTCGAGTTTACATTAAGCTTAGTGGTTATCTTCTCTTGGCATTCTTCAACCTCGACAGCCACTCCAATAACTTTGATGATTTAATATTGAGAAAAACCAAGACTAAAACTGAATACTGAAAGTTGACTAAAGACACAAGAAAGAAAGTAACGGTTGGAATACTGACAGAAAATGCACACAATCTATCCCAGTTAGGTCTGATTGTATACCTTTTCCTGCAGAGCTGACTTGGGTTGAACAACAACATTTACCGATCACCAGAGAAAACAAAATCCACCAATTTAATGGGTGAGTCAGCAGGGAAAAGGGACCTAGAATAGGGTAGATATATCACAGTAATGCAATCACGCAAAATAACTACACCCCGCTCATTCTTTTTTTGGCAATTTCTCTCCATTTCAGTTTAGAATCTCATGTCAAATAAATTGTAATATAAATTCAAGAATTAAATGACTAGTTATTTAAAAATAAATAAATATATAAATACTCAAAATTTTAAACAAAAAGGAAAAAATAAAAACATCATGGGAAAGACATTTCATAGTGTTTTGGAAAGTGATATTTGGAAAATTAGATTGGTGACATTCAACAAGTGGAAAGGGAAAAGAGAGTTTTCAAAACTAATACATAGGCTGACATTTGTAGAGAGTAAGAGGCACCACTGATCAAAGAAGCAAACACTTACAAAAACTACAAACAATAGAAAATGGAAAAGTGAATAATTGCTTAGAATAGATGCTACAATTTTTATGTTTCACTCACAGATTTGTCCTTTCATTATTATAACCAGACAGGATGTTGAACGCCAACACTGAAAGTGGTTTAAGCTAGTGCAGTTGCATCATCATTGCATAAGCCAACACCAGCCCAATGGCACCATGTGCAGTATGCTGCACAGTCAAAATGTGCAACTATTGTTATGACAATCAATTGACAGAAATTGTCAAGCTTAAGCACCAGGCCAGATACAGATATGGTTCATAATGTATTGTAATAACGTTCCCACATTAGTAGTTTATCTGATGTCATCAACTATACACATACACACACATATACTTAACTTCAAGTGACACTCTCTAAGGTTGGGGTGGGGTAACCCTTGCCTGCAAGTCCACTTTATTATACCTACAGGCTGATATACTCATATGTATAAACTATAGTAAATTTTTCAATTATAAAATTTATACAATATACGGTGCGACATAGGTTGCATTCCCACTACAACTTAGAAAGGTTAGACTTGAACAGAAATCATCCGGTATTTGCCGTTTGCTAGGTTTGTACCTTGAAACCCAACTACTCTCTAGCTGAAAAATATAGAATACCTCATAAGTAATATAAACATCCTAGATTCAGAGCCAGTATTAATGAAAATGTTACACATTAACTTAACATGTTAAACTTATCTTTATTAATGTGTATCGAATTTGATATATACAACATTTGCACAGATATAAGAGTTAGAACTGTGGACCTTTTCCTTTGGAAATTTTTGCCCGCCACACTAAAAAGCTCCTCCACCCCTGCTCTAAGGCCTACTGACAATCCTCTTTGATATCTGCCTAAAAACATTACCTATACACACAGAAGACTCACTTGACACATTTCGAAAAGAAACCAGAAGAAATGCGGCTGTAGCTTGTACCCTCACTATTCTAGGATATAAGTTAGAAACTGATTTGAGAACCCTTGCAGCAGTGCAAGTAGATCAAGAAGATATTGTCCAGACAAGCATATTTCCTTGATACGTAGATACTTGACATAAGAAAAGTTGCAAAAAGACTTGGAAAAGCTTCTGAATAGAATGAAAATAGGAAACAGACTGAAAAGAACTTGTTGGAAAAATGGCAGGAATGGACTGAAATAGACAATCTTCAGTAATATAACAGCAATAGTATAAAGGAAAAAACAGCTACAGGTAGAGATAAGAAATATGTGAAAATAGACACCAGAGATTTAAACTGAAATTAATTATGGTATGTAATAGTTAACAGTCAGTTTTTTTTTGTTGTTTTTTTTTGGTGTTCAAATCTGACAAAAGAAGTCTGTGCTTTTGTAAATCAGTAGTGATAACATTCTTCTAATTCTTACAAAGAGGAGGGTCGGTAGAAGCCGGAGATTTTATACTCACAGGGGAAAGAAATAGTGTGACCAGTATTTATCTTGAATTAATTGCGGTCAATAGGTAAGGGGAATGTCCAGAGAAGAATGCAGAGTTGAGAAAGAAGCATTGATGAAAGAACCTAGCATGGTAGATGATGGAAGTGCATTGAGTTGGAGTGACTGGAGTGAGACAAGTGAGTAGAGTAAAGCAGCATGTCAGAGTTCAAAAGAGCAGAAGTTGTTCTGACAGCCATATAAAAAGACAGAGTGGGTGCACAGAGTGAGGCCAGATGGACACTTTATGAGCTAGAAATAGCATTTAAATCTTCTTCAAGATTTCTTAGAAAAGAACTCGGATAATGCCATCTTGTGTTGACTGTTTCTATATTTATTTATGATAGGATGGTCACAGCTGGAATCTGTTTAACTATAAATTTCCTTCATCAGGACTGACTTAGGGTTAAACAATAGTAACTAACACTTAAATAGTCTTTTCTGAGAGACACTGTCTAGAATATGCGTTGTGGCAGACTATGTGTACCAATACTCTAGGGTAGTGGTCCCCAAACTTTTTTGCAGCATAGACCAGGAGATCACACACATAACAAGACAGGAAAATGTGCAGAATATATAATTTAATTATTACATATATAATACATGTATATAAGATATATAATACATATGTATTACAGACAACGGGCACTGAAGACTATGATAATAAAATAGAAATAAAATTTTAAAGGATACGCTTTCTGTGTATCCTGGTACCAAATGAACCATGACCTAAGACTTGTCCACAACCTGGAGGTTGGAGACTTCTACTCTAGGGTACAGTTTATTTGTACTTTTCAAATGATTAGTAATTGTTTAGCATTGAAATATTTTCTTCTCTAAAGAATCCCAAATAGATTTAGCAAAAGAAGCAGTGGTAGCCCATGAAAATCTTAAGTTAAAGGCAGATAAAATATAAGTAAATAGAAAGGGAATTCTAAATGTAATCCTGGCTTCTCTGGGTGTTGATACATTGAAGCTCTGATGTCTGACAACTGACTAAGCAAACACCCCAAAAATTATTAACCATCGCACCAACAACCACTTTGAACACCTTTTTGAGCTCCATGTGTCTAACACATGTTGGCATGCATACAAAGTCAGAAAGCAGCACAGTTCTCATGACTTTCGGAAACATTTTTTCACACTCAGAATTGCTGAAGCATGGAACAAACTACATGCATCAGCTGTTAGTTGCCGAGACATAGCATCCTTTAAAACCTCCATATACATTCACATATGTATATCATGACTCATACACTGTTCACTTTCCTGGCTTTTGTACATAATTCTATGTACTGTGTACATGCACCTTTGATGAGCTGTAGTGCACCTAAGCACTATACACAATAATTTCATTATTAACATTACAAGTAACTTTGGCTTGGCAACACAATAGGAATCTTAAGAGGCATAATGATATTTGTAGAGAAGTGTTTTGACAAGAATATCATCCAGTCAGCTTAGAGGAACAACTGTCTATAGGAGCAGCAGAAAAGGCAAAGAGTTAACCAGTTAACTAAAGTGCACTTCTGTCCGTGTTAACATCAGTGTGTATCAGAGAGGGCAAGAAGAGTAACATCCCTTGACCATCTATTCCTCAGTGCAATGTGAGGGTGGTGGTGTTGTGGAGGACAAATTGGACAATAGATAAAATAAGCCACGTTATTGAAGTTTATATCCTCAAGTAGAGTACTAGATAGAATATAAAAGCTACAGTAGTCCCCAAATGTTCCAGTCATGATAGTTCATAGTTGATACACTTTATAAGCAAAATATCTATAACATATTTGGTATTTCAATACAGGTCATAGCATAGGAAACAAAAGGTGTCATCAAGTTTTAACAACCTGATAAATGTCAATTTGAATGGCATCTTGACAACTGCAGTGGACAAGATAATGTTATCAACAAGAACACTCGGCAAACTTCCATGACTGTTTAGCTGGGAACTAAATTTTTCCTACAAGGTCCCAAACAAAGAACTTATTACATGCATGCATGCACACACCACACACACACATATAAAAATAGGCATGGCTGTGAGGTTAAGAAGTTTGCTTCCCAATCATGTGGGCCTTGGGTTCAGTCCCACGATGTGGCACACTGGGCAAATGCCTTCTAGTATAACCCTGGGTCAACCAAAGCCTTGTGAGTGGATTTGGAATACAGAAACTGAAAAAGCCCTGTTGTGTATGTAAATGTATGTATATTTGCCTGTGTTTGTGAGTACCCTAGTACAACAGTTGCAAATAAGCTTTATTGTCACACAAGAGAAATTGCTTATTTCCAGTCTCCTGTGAAAAACAGGTGCAGTTAAGTAAAAGTATTATCTGGCTTAGAAAAGGATGAAGGCCGGTGACAAGAGGGGCATCTGGTGGAAGACAATCTACTTCAAAAGATTGCATTTGACTTACGTGAGCATGGAAAAGTAGATTCTAAATGATGATGATCACATGCACAAACACGTTTTAAATTATCTTCCAAAGCTTAGCTGCCTTTGGCTTGTTCTGAGATTTCTATATAGAATGGTAGTCATCAATATAACAAACTATATAGAATGAATAGTGTGTACAGCATGTTTCAAGCTGTGTAAGACGTATAGTCTCCAGTAACCCTCTTAATTTACAACCACCGATATACATATGGTCTCTCATTTGCTCTGCCTTCAGAGTCTAGTGTAAAAACTTTGGATTTACCTCTGTTAATCCTAACTAGAGGCTAGGAGAAACTAAAGGAAGTTGTTGAGTCAAGAAAATATAATGAACCCGTCTTTAATGATGCAATTGTGTAAACAATGTGAATTGTTTTAATATAGGCACAAGGCCATAAATTTGAGGGAAGGGAGTCAATTGCACTGACCCTAGTACTTGGCTGGTATTTTGTTCTATGAATCCCAAAAGGATGAAAGGCAAAGTCAATCACAGCAAGATTTGGACTCAGAGCATAAATACCACAAAGCATTTTCTACAGCACAACAATAATAAATAACGTTTCTAAAAAAGACACAAAGCTAAAAATTTGGAGGGGGGAGTACCAGTGATTATATCAATTCCAGTACTTGATTGGTAGATTAATTTATTGACCCTCAGAAAGATAAAAGGCAAAGGTGACCTCAGTGAGATTTCAAATCAGGCTGCAAATAACCAGAATGAACACCAGAAGGCATTTTGTCTAATCCACTGTTCTTGATTTCTTACATCGGTACAATGCCTCAAATTTGGTGGGAAAGTTATAATCAATTATATTAGTCATAATACTAGATATTATATTTTATTGACATTGTAGCCAGATTCGAACTCAGAATGTAAGAGGTTCTAACTAAATACTGCAAAGTATTCAGTCCAATGTTCTACAGATTTAGTCAATCTGCCATTGACACATATCTGAATATATTCACCCTGAAGATTGTAATGTGACTGGTTAAGTCTCCTAATATGACTGCCAGCTATTATTGCCCAACTGCTGGTATTTCATTTGGTTTATGTATGAGGAATGTTCAATGGTTTTAAACAGATCTGATGTGATATATCTGATTAACAAGATGTAGAGAGAACTTGAGGTTTTAGGATACAAAATGTCACCATGGTTGAAGGTGAATGCTAGTAAACAAACATCTACCTCACTTCTATTTATATCGAGCCTCAACTACTGTGTTATCGGACGATCTGTGATGATGTAATTATAGCTCAAAACGGTTCCTTACTGCTCAACTAAGAAACATAATTATAAGATATTTTATCTTTCTATGAAGACACAAGAGAAAACAACAGCAAACCCCCCCCACACACACATCTCTATACATCCCACAAGCTAAAATACAACAGGAACAAGAAAGAAATAATAATAAAATTCCATGAAGGTTAGAAGAATGCCCCCTTATATAATGCTTTCATCACCTTCTACTACTTATTAGTATTTTGTATGATTCACTAAGTAAAACCAGATGAGCGGGTAGAGAGGGAGAGGGGTTCTAAGACTTGTGCAATACAGTTATCAACAACCCACAAGTAAACTGTAAATAATGTAGTTCTGTACCATTCTTTATTCTCTTACAGGGGTGGGGTCAACTAAATGACTCACAGATTGGCAATGAAATAGAATAAAATCCTTCTTTATTTTTGTAACACACAGAATTAGAGATTAAAAACTGCTTCCCCATCCCCTCTCTGTCTTTTGGCTTGCTTCTGGCTTATCTTCTTACAAGTGGTTGGCATTATTCTATACAGATGTCCTGTCAGTAAAGGTGATTGATATAATAAAGTGAATTTGTATCCAGCATGATACTTTGCAGAACCAAGTTCAAAATCTGACAAGTTCAGCTTTGTCATTTATTTCTCCAGAGTCAATAAAATAAATGTTCCAAAATTCGTTCACAACTTGAAAATATGTATGAAATGGTTCCTGCTGTAACAGAGATAGACAAGCGTAATAACCATAGCAAACCTAAGCTTTGGGGTCTACTTAGATCTCAATCTAAATTAAACTCTAAAGCAAGGGCAGGAGATTACCCTCACGGCAGGGATGTAGATATGTAACCAACAAATTAATTGAATAGCTGCAGAAAGATTGAAGAAGAAAATGATGATAACTACAGAAGAAAGGGGAAGATTGGGAATGGCAGCTCTTTGGATGGAAACCAGCATATTTAGAGCAACATCAAAGATTACAGCATGCCATAGATTGAATATTTGATTACTGAATAGAATCCAGATTTTTCCCTCTAAACAGTCTCATCAAGTTTCAATTAGAAGGATATAAACACCTACTTATATTCTATATTTCATCTATAAACAAAACAGAAAGACAGGCGTAGCTGATGCCAATAACGAATGCAGCAGTCCTATATCTTAGACACACTGTAGACGAAGCTTAAAGAGCCTCTAAACAGCAGCCAATCTCTCTCAAATAACATCCTTTATTCTTAAAAGAAAGGAAGGACAGTTGCATAATTTGGTTCGAGATACACTGAGAAAAATTCTACTTGTACAACAAAAACACACCCTGGTGACCACCCACAATGCTCAGCAGGCCAGAATGCACTGACTATTGCTTGTGTTTACATGACTATGCTGCAAGGGTATGTATTTTTTTCTTCTTTTCTATATAAATTTATGTACTCATACCCATCATCACTAGACTGGTGAACAGAAAAAAATATGAAGGCATTTGATCCTAATAAATGGCACAGATGCATGTATTCTCTACAGGGAAAGGTATAGATGATTAAACAAAAAAGTAAAAATACATGATGGTGGAAGTTTTGCTGTTGTGAGCCAAGTATAGAGTCAATGAATCTTATTTCTTCCATTTACAAAATGCATGGGGACGATTAATTCATCCCTATATTTTTTGAGGACGAACTTGTTAATACTGTAATGTAGTTGGACTTGGCAGTTCACTTCATAGGCTTTAATAGTAATAAAAAAACCTAGTGGTGATGGATAAGGTGAATTACATGCGCTTTATAATTGATGTTGTGTACCCCTTTAGACACATGAACAGTGTGGAGTCGCATGGCCTAGTGGTTAGAGCAGCTGACTCGCGGTCGAGGGATCGAGGGTTTGAATCTCAGACCGGGTGATGTGTGTGTTTATGAGCGAAACACCTAAGCTCCACGCAGCTCCAGCAGAAGGTGATGGCGAACTTCCGCTGACTCTTTCGCCACAACTTTCTCTCACTCTTTCCTCCTGCATCTTGCAACTCACCTGTGACGGACCGGCGTCCAATCCAGGTGAACTTATATGCCAAGGAAACCAGGAAACCA
The DNA here is from genome assembly GCF_006345805.1 of Octopus sinensis. Taxonomy (NCBI): domain Eukaryota; kingdom Metazoa; phylum Mollusca; class Cephalopoda; order Octopoda; family Octopodidae; genus Octopus; species Octopus sinensis. The sequence continues at coordinate 106,296,367 of NC_043004.1, read as the reverse complement.
GCCCTTATGAGCCAGGCATGGCTCGAGAAGGAACAAACATTAACAGTGAAGAAAGAAGGCGAGAAATAGATATATAGATCTCTCTTAAATGCAAGATAGCTTGACTGTGGAAAATGAAGATGGTGAAGATAGTGCCAATTGCTTTTGGGTGCTTGAGGATAGTATTAAAAGGTATCAAGAATAATATAAAGGAAATGGGAATAGTGCTCAGTAGAAATGTTACAAAAGGTTTGCCTCCTTGGCATGGTCAGGATCATCAGGAAAGTATTTGATAGTTGAAAAGAGCTGATAGCATGGTACTGTAGGCTACAGGTAGCAAACCTGCATTGCATACAAGACTTCAGGAGTTCCAAGAAAACCCCGAGTTAAAAGAATGATGATAATAATAAAGTGCTAGAATCATAGCTTCTAAGGTGGCGAGCTGTCAGAAACGCTAGCACGCCAGGCGAAATGCTTAGCGGTATTTTGTCTACCGCTACGTTCAGTGTTCAAATTCCGCCGAGGTCGACTTTGCCTTTCATCCTTTTGGGGTCGATTAAATAAGTACCAGTTATGCACTGGGGTCGATATAATCGACTTAATCCGTTTGTCCTTGTTTGTCACTTCTGTGTTTAGCCCCTTGTGGGTAGTAAAGAAATAGGTATTTCATCTACTGCTACATTCTGAGTTCAAATTCCACCGAAGTCGACTTTGCCTTTCATCCTTTTGGGATCAATTAAATAAGTACCAATTACGCACTGTTACTTAATCCGTTTGTCTGTCCTTGTTTGTCCCCTCTGTGTGTAGCCCCTTGTGGGCAGTAAAGAAATAAGAATCATAGCTTCTAATAAAGAAGGGTCAGGGCTGCAGTTTATGATTGAGAGAAAAACAATACAGGCAAAAATAGAAAGAGCTTATAGTCTAATCAATAAAAGAACTAAATCTGTAACCTACGCATACCTTTAATAGAAATGGATTGTTCCAGAAGATTTAGGTTGGTTTGAAGAAACATTTTCTAGGTTAATTTGTTAAGATGAAATAAATCTATTAGTTACCTAGCTCTGTTACACACAAATTATACACACACACACACACACACACACACACACACACACACACAGAAAGCAACAAAAAATGTAAAAGATCTCGTCTTGTTATCATTAAGGTAAGACTCACTATCAGGGTGTGATCTTTGTGTAATTTCTGTGTATGTATGAGTAGCAAACAAACATAGATACAGATGTATGAATAAGTGTCTATATGAGGAAAGTGACAAAGAGGAAAGAGAGAATATCAACTTACCCTCTACCAAAACTACCATAAGGTCCAGTAAGCATAGAGAGTAAGAGAGTAAGGGTGTTGGTGAAAAAAGTATTCTTTAGAACTTCAAGATAAACAGAGACAGCTCTGTAATACTTGACAAGCGGATGAGAGAGAGAGAGAGAGAGAGAGAGAGAGACAGAGAGAGAAAGACACCTCTGACACAAACGTACACATTAAACCTTTTGAAAAACTGTTGGTTATTAGGAGTTCTATCTCTGATCCACTGCGAGTTGCGAAGCATTATTATCATATGTAATAAAAGACATGTCTTATCGCCCATCTGAGATAGCCTTCAATAATACGGAAACACTCAGTAATCTTATCCAAAGCTCTATCACTTCATGGCTGGTATCTTGGAGAGAGAGGGGGAGGGAGGGAGGGAGGGAGGGAGAGAGAGAGAGAGGAGAGAGAGAGAGAGAGAGAGAGAGAGAGAGAGAGAGAGAGAGAGAGAGAGAAATTTATATCCAATGAGTGACAGACTGATTTTTTATATAATGTGTGTGTGTGTGTGTGTGAATGTATATAAAATTTAGATAAACAAATCCTAATGAAGAGAAAGCCAGGTCGGAATCAAGCTTCCATTTCTCTGGTAAACTTCATTATGTATGTTTATGTGTGGACATGAATTGGTAAACATTTATAGACAATATTTTGATAGTTAAAAATAGCAACAAACTTCCTGATAGGTAATGTATGCAAATATGTGCATTACTGTCTAATCACTCAGCTATCAATAACCTAACGATTTATATTTCAGGTACGAGGAGAAATTCTTTCTTATTCTCCATAGTTTTATAAACTAAACTGCTCCAGTAACAAATGAAGGAACCTCTATAGAGGACATTGACCACTAGAGATAAACACCAAATCTCACATCACATCCTTTAGCTTTGAAAAAACAAAAACTTAGTCCTAGATAGACTGTTTAAATGAAGACAGAATGGTCAGGGTTGGAATGCCTTGAACCCTTTCGTTACTGTATTTATTTTGAGATGATTTGTGTTTCTTTTAATTATTTTAAATATGACAAAGAATTTAGTAAAATAACTTAGTTATCATTAAGCTAGTGTTAGGAACCTAAGGTTTGGTGGAAGATTTTAATTCAGAACTTATGAAAACAAGACATTTGTACTACAGAGCCAAAGCCAGTTTCAGCCAGGTTGGTAACGAAAGGGTTAATCATAATTCTGTTCAGTCAGAGCTGTTTGAGGATAAATGAAAACTACTAATTTGGTATATCTGTCTGAAGAGACTTTCATCAATAAAATGCATCTTCTCTTGTTTTTTGCCATTCTCAGAAAGTTTAGAGACAATGATACTGATGATGTTTTGTATGGCATAAAATGGAATCAAACGACTGAGTGATGTCTAAGAACGACGAATGCTTTGTACGAGGCCTTCTATATTGACTGTTTGACAGTTGTATGTGTCTTTTATTTGCTTCAATCATTAAACTGCAGCCATACTGGGGCACTGCTTTGAAAAATTTTAGTCAAATGGATTGACCCTGAGTACTTATAAATGCTGTGAGGCATTTTCTACAGCACTTTAATGGTTCTGCCAACAGCAAGAAATAATGAGAAAATGGTGATTCAGAGAGAGAGAGAGAGAGAGAGAGAGAGAAAGACAGAGGTCAGGGGGCAAAAGAGAATAATAGGAAGTACAGAAAAATTTGAAGATAGATAGAGAAGACAATAAGAGAAATAGTAGAAGATAAAATGTAGGAATAGAAGCGGATGCCACCCACAGAACTACTGATGGATTTACAGAAAGACATTGATAGAAACTGATATATATGAATCAAATGACAGCAGTGAGAAGATAAATGCAATGAAACCAATTATTCGTGCAATGACAATCTGCATCTTAGTTTGTAACATGTCATTCTGATGTAATCTTATCTTTTCAACAAGTCATTTCATTTAATTACTCCATGTTTAAAACAGCCTAATTAGAAAATGGTTTTATTTGTGCGTCATCCTTAAATGATGAACATAACTGGGTAATAATTGACATGTAGATAGATGTAGGCTGAAGGTGGGGGGGGTGTCAGTGGGGACATTGGAATGGGTAGATGGAGAGAGGTGGGTGTGAATTATGTAAAGATGAAAATCATACAAGGAAAACAATCTCTGATGTCAAAATGATATGATAGCAATGAAACAGGATGTTTCCTTTGCGGAGTCACTCTCGGGAAGATAAGAGCAGTTAAATACAAATTAAAAAATAAATACATAAATATAAAAAAAAAAAAAGGATTTTCTTTTTAGCTCAACTAGATTATGATACTTTTGAAAGCAGAATCCTTTGCTAGATATTGTGGTGCAGCCTTCCCAAGAGGTTCCGTTCAATGATGGAGATATAGACCAACAACACTAATGCAAAATATGGGGCAAAGAATTAAGGATCTTGAGACATTTATTTCAGAATTACTGAAGCATAGAGTAAATTACGCACATCAGTTGTCGGGACACTACATCTTCCAAAACTTCCATACTTCTTAAAATTTGCCAACAGTACACCTGATGTCCCCTACATCCCCCTTTTTTTAAATGATTCATTCACTATTTACTTCCTGTGTATTATTCTGTATACCGTTCATGCACTTTTAGCTACTAATGAGTTGTAGTGCACTTGAGCACCATACACAATAAGTTTATCCTCCTCATCATTATTATTATTATTATTATAAAATAATGGGGATTAACCATCTGAAGACTATAGTTTATGGCAGGGTCAGTGACATCTGATTAACAAGAAAACTGATAATGTATATTCTGTACTAATTAAGTCTTCATACTAAAGTTATTATAGTTCTGATTTCCAATTCAAGAAATCATATTGTTACCTATTAGATCTTTTAGGGCAATTAGCTGGCAGAATCATTAGGTACTTTGGACAAAATGCTTAGTAACATTTCTACTGGCTTTTTAAATCTGGAATTCAAATACAGTGAGAAACCTTGCTTTCTATTCTTTAAAGGGTTGATAAGATAAAGTACCATCGAGTACTGGGGTTGATTTAACTGATTTCCCCACCCCCTCAAAATTGCTGGCCTAGTGCTAAAATCAGAAAGTACTATTAGATCCTTTCATAGTCCATAACTGTTCTGAGCATTGTGTCATCTGCATGACATGCATATTCAAAGTCCAATTGTAAAGTGTCAATCTAAAACAATGTTGAAATTGCAAGAGGTCTTTGACTTCTGGAACTTTCTTCAACTTAATAACCAAACTTTCAGTCACTGACTTGGTAGCCACCTTAAATAGCAGCTCATACGGTAAGCATGTAAATTCTGTGAAGTATGCTACACTACCATATGGATGTTATATCTTTTCTTCATCTCTATTCCATATACACTGTCTGGTTACTGGAACATCCTTGTTTGCTCTTCTAGACCTACACAGGTTGTACCATGGTTCAGGTGGTTTCTGGTCAGGTTTGTCGTCATGTGACATGGCATTATCCTTGTGAACAATTTCATTGGTTGATTTCTTCTACAAACTAGCTTTGATGAGATACAAGCATGATGTAAGATATGGTCAACATCGTCAAGCCATCTACAGATGTGACCGGAACTGATTTACCCTTTTTCTTGTTAATGGTGGAACAAATCAAATAAAAGTTTGAGTGGTACTTTCCTGGTTGTTGATTTTTCCAAGATGGATAGATCACTATTATCTGTAGTCACTTCATTTTCTGATCAGCAAAGTATTTCATGTCAGATGTTCTATTATCAACACTATCTACTCTCCAGCAGGTATTAGGCATTGTTTCTTTTGGTGGGTTAACCATATTTGCTCTGCAAAGCTCCACAAATAAATGGACATGGCCAACTGTCTTTGATACTGTAGTCAATAATGAAACTATCCACTTTCACACAAATGATCAATCTTAAAAGATTATTTCTTCTTTACTTGATTCTTTACACAAAAATTTGTCTTGCAGGTTTTGTTACAAGTTTTATCTAATGGTCCATTGATAATTTTGGCAAAGATTTTCAACATTGTTTATTTCTGAGAACCACTTAAAGATTGAATCATCTTTTACTGTTGATAAAATGTTGATCCAGTTTATTCAAACAAAACCAAGACAAGAGGCTGTCCCACAACTCAATAAACACTCGCCAGTTATATATTTGGTGAGAAATATCTTAGGGAAAAGACAGCAGATTTTAAGTGTGACCCAAATTAATTTTGTGTAGAATCAGTGGTGCAAATCTTGGTTTTGCTCCTTAATTTTCATGAATATTGCTCCATCACTTAAATTGCATGCTACTCTCAAACTGAAGATGAATGATGTGACTGTTCCAACATCTTTCATTTGCTGTTCTTATTTATCACCAAGTTTGAAAACTAAATTGAACATCATTGACAGATGGTGTTTCCCATGCAGCTTATTGTCATTGCTCTTTATGCTATCATGGACAGGAACATCACACAAATTTCAAAGCTATGGTTTCCTTAATTTGCATATATCTCACAAAGAGACCAATTTTCTTTTTTCTTTCTTTCTTTTATTTATTTATTTATTTATTTAATGAATGGGAAATTTTCTCGTTTGCCAGACATTTAGAATTAGAAAAGATGCTATATTTCAAACGACAACTAAAACAAACATTTTTTATAATCCTTATTTCAAGAATGCCTAATCAAATTGATATGATCATCATCACTGTATGTAGTAAAAGCATTTTTTTCCCACATTGCTCGCTCTTCAACTAGATCATGTGTCTGCACCAACATTGTCAACATTTTAACCTGTGTCAGATGACTGCAATAATTTTATTCTTGTAGTATGAAATGTCTTCTCAATGAATCAAGTTTCTATTTAATGCACTATCAATATCATACTTATCAAAATCACATGTTTTTAGTCAAGAAACATGGCTAAGTTAAGATTCTTCCTTTTTGAGGTGAGTAAAAATACTATGTTAGGAGATCCTTTTGCACTCACAGAAGTTAGTTTGTCATCATTTCATGCATGAGAACACAGAGTAGAATTACTCGTTTTTTTTTCCTGTTGTCATCAACTGCAGCTGCCTCAAAATAAATTTATTGTGCACTGAGGCAATAATTCCACGTATGTAGACCAGAGCTGGTCAAGTTGTGATGTGGAGTGCTGAATACAATTTCATATTCAAAGTGTAATATTGCAGTTCCACTGTAAAGCATTTATCCAGAAATAAAGAAGTAGTTGCAAATCTGGAATATTTCTTCAACTAAATAACAAAAAGTCATCTTAAAAGAACAGTGATCACTTGACAATAGGGTTGAATCATTTGATGAAGAAGCATCTAGTGATGTTACATAACAGAGTAACTAGCAGGCATCACTATTCTAACTGTAGATTCTATTCTTGATAAGTTAACCTTTTCACAAGTGACATCAGCTTGTGACAACACAGTGTAATGCCTAGTCCAATACAATTAGTCAATACTGATTTCAAATTTTGGCACAAGGCCAGCAATTTAATGGCAGTGGGGTGAGTTGATTACATTGACCCAGTATTCAACTGGTACTTATTCTATCAGCCCTGAAAGGATGAAAGGCAAAATAAACCTCACTGGAATTTGAACTCAGAATGTAAAGATGGATAAAATGCCACCAAGCATTTTGCCTGGTGAGCTAACGATTCTGCCAGCTCGCTACTTTTTACAACTAGTGAATTCATGAAGAAAGTGTGAAATAGATAATAAAAAATATATTTAGATAAAACCAATTCTAAATTAATCTTGAACAGATGAAACTTCCAAATCATATTTGTCTCGTCTCATTGCGAAAGGATTAGGAGTTTGTTTCATTTATACACAAAAGGCAAAAATACATAATTAGGTTGATCAAGGTTTCTTGTACAGAGAAAAAAAAAAACAAAAACAATCCAGGCATTTCTATTTTCTTGATAAAACATAACACATAGGAAACAAGAAAATGAGATACGTCACAACACAGTGAGGAAGATAGAATATCTACAAAAAAAAAAAAATCTCACACAGTGAAGAAACTATATCTACAATACCAAAACCAATACCAAACCAATAACAATAAGGGTGGATAGTGAAGGTGAAGCCATAAAATGGGTGACTACCATAATCATGCAAGTAGAACAGTTCAAAGGTGGACCTATCAGCCAAAAAAGGAAGGTGACAAGCTGGCAACACACACAAAGGAAAACAAAAACCGGTGAACCAAGTGCAGTGTCATGTCACATTCAACAGCCCATCACATGCAGTGGTGGTCGTTTGGGGAAAGGATATCAACAACAACAACAATTACAATACTTAAAAAAACAACATAATCAGGTGAAAAGCAAACAACATTGGTAGTCATGCAGGTTACCAGCTGGACTGTTTTCTGAAATATTGCCATTTGGTATGTCAAAAATAATGATAATTTACTGTTGGCACAAGTTATAGGGGCAGTGCATGGAAGCACACGGCTTAGTGGTTAGGGTGCTGGATTCACGATCGTAAGATTGCAGTTTCGATTTCTGGACCAGGTGATGCATTGTGTTCATGAGCAAAACATAGGCATAGGAGTGGCTGTGTGGTAAGTAGCATGCTTATGAAACACATGGTTCCAGGTTCAGTCCCACTGCGTGACACCTTGGGCAAGTGTCTTCTACTATAGCCTCGGGCTGACCAAAGCCTTTTGAGTGGATTTGGTAGACGGAAACTGAAAGAAGCCCGTCGTATATATCCATATATATATGTGTATGTTTGTGTGTCTGTGTTTGTTCCCCCAACATCGCTTGACAAACGATGCTGGTGTGTTTACGTCCCCGTAACTTAGCGGTCCGGCAAAAGAGCCAGATAGAATAAGTACTAGGCTTACAAAGAATAAGTCCTGGGGTCGATTTGCTCAACTAAAGGCGGTGCTCCAGCATGGCCACAGTCAAATGACTGAAACAAGTAAAGGAGTAAAACCCTTTATTTCATATTGCTCTTGTCCACTCAGGTGGTGAGAATGATTATGGACCAGAGTCCCATCTAGGGAGAAATATACATGCCAGCGAAGCCAGCCCTATGTTCCTCATGGAGTAATGTGAACTAACCCATAGTTTATAGGGGAAGTGTATACCGACAGGTTCAATCCCTATGATATGACTGGTACTGAAGCAAGATAAAGCCACAGAGATAATATTTTTCTGCACCAGTTGCAAGAAGAAACTGGAGCTGCAGAGATCAGAATAGATACCTGGCCAGTATAGAAAAGGTGCTTTGTATTTTGGTCAAAAGTGTAAGAGATGAGAAAACAGGTCAGCTGATATAAGCAAACATAAAAAAAAACAGCATAAGCAAAACAGTCTGGTAGTCCAAAATCCTGTTGATGATGGTGTTATAATGATACAAATATGAATGTAGAGTTATAATTAAATAAATGAGTTTCTAGTAAAATTATTAGTTAAAATTAATTAAAATATTCAAATTAAGAATATTGAAAATTTGAGAATTTACACAAGATTTCTTTAAAGAAAATTTTCTTATTGCAGAATGCTTTTTGACATCAGCAGGATTTGATCCACAGACAGTGCTACTCTGAATACTTTGTTATGGTAAGTTAATATATTATTTTATTAATAAACAACTAAATTAATTATAATACTCTACAATTAGTTACTAAGATATTAATTACCTAGTCAGAATTAGTGGCTTATCATCTATACTTCAATGTGACAATGTTAATTAATATGAGTTCACTACAACCTACAATTAAGCACTATATATTAATATATTGTCTTTGAAGAAACTGTTAATTACTTGTAATGATTAACAATAAATAGTTAATTTCTACATTTCGAAAAAATAAGAATAAAAAAATCTAGGAAATCCTACCAATAACTTAAATATTATTGAGATATTTGAGTAAACTTTTGATTATGATCAAAATAATCTTAGGATATTTAATTAAATTCATTATTCAATAAATAACACATATTGAAATATCTGAAGAGTAAGTATGCAACATTTTTTGCTGTTGTTTTACATACACCTGTTTATCAGTATTTGCGTAGGTGAGATAATGTTTTCTAAATTTTATTTCATTAAAGAAGTATTTTTTTTAAGCCAAAAGGAGAGTGTAGGTCCCATTCTATGTCATAAATAAATTTGAGCAAAGCAGAGTTATGCACCTTGCTACAAGGACCAGTACAGAAAAGGAAATTGAAATCACCATAGCAAGACACATTGTCAAAACTTGGCAATGCCACTGCTTACAGTAGTAAGTTATACAACCTACATACAATACCTTGCAACACACATGGCATTATATATATATATATATTTATATATGGAGAAGTATTAGCATGGCAAGTGTTTTGATATGAGATTGTATATTAATGTGTGTGAGTGTTTATATATACATCGACACAGATACAGTTTCCATCTCCAGAAAATTCTGTGGTTCTAAAAAAAAGAATTTTCAACCCAAAGAAGATCAAACATAGGAAACTGGTGCTGCTTGACCTAGCTGAAACAGATTGTGGTGGATGGGCGGCAAAGCTGGATGCCCACTTTTGGCCTCGTGCACTGGGATAGGGCAAAGTGCAGGGGCTGACCGATGGGCTCAAACTGTGTCGAGGGAACAACAATAATGTATATATGAACATTTATGAGCACGTATGTGTGTGTGGGAGGGAGGGAGGGGGCTGTTATAGATTTTTAAATAAAAATGTGAGATGAAAAAGGCCCAGAAAGCAAGAAATGCGCACTTTGATCCCTGTGAGGTAGGGTTTTATTATTTTTCTTGCTATTTCTCACACAAAGATTATTGCTTACAAATGTATAAAACTAAATATCATTTATCTAAGAATCTTAGCATTGAAGAGGCTAAAGCATCTATGTATGTATGTATATATGTTTGTCAGTGTAGGCCTAACCATACATATACTCGCACATATATATATACATGTGTACATCCTTAGTATTTTGTGTAGGAAACTAATATTGAATTTAGAGTAGCACAACAATCGGTGGGGACTACCAGCAAGCTAGTGGTAAAGTGGTAACAATACATACAAAGTTATTGGTTGGATAGCCTATGACATTATCCCACACGGGGGACATGCTCCGCTGCACAGTACTCACAGACTGTTGATGCTGTTGCTTTTGGCTCTCGAAAGTTTGTGAAGTCACTGTGGTGTATGATTCACTCTTGTGTTGAATAAACTCTTGCTGCTGCTGCTGCTGGACAACTGGTGCTGGCGCTGGGGGTGGCGTTGTTACTACTGGTACCGGTGTTGGCTGAACAGGAGGGGGTGTCGGTTCTTTCACAGTGGTATGCATGGCCTGTATTGCTGCTTCCAGCTGGTCGAGGTCAGGACTCGTTTCCTGGGTTGTCTGGTTAGATGATACTAGAATTGAAAATGAAAAATGAAGAAACCACATTGAATAAAAAGGATGTTATTAATCACAACATCAATAATAATAAACAATAATTATCCATATTACTAATTGTTATTATCAATAATTAAAATTAGGTTTATATTTCAGTATTTTATATGCTATATTTGAATGCTGCATTAAACTATACTTATTATTATATTATGGGAGAAATTATTATCCTCTGTTTTATAGAATTACATTCAAATCTATTTTTAAACAAAGTTAAGTAAACAAACTTCAAAAAGAACAATATACAAGAAAAATATAAACAGTTTCTCCACCTCTTACCTCAATAAAATAAAAATAAATAAAAAGAACAAAACAACAGCAATTAATGAATTAATTATAGATATAATGCATATTTTAAATCAGGGTTAAATATTTTCTAGAAAATAAATTATAAAAGTTCCATTAATGTTTCATTAAAATATAATTAAAAGATGTTAATGATTATAACTAAAAAAAAAACTATATTAAAATAAAATAAAAGAATGGTAACAGAAAATAAATGAATAAAACAAGCATAAAATTTAGTTGTGTGACTAAAGAGTATGAGCAAGAACACGATAACATTTGGGAAGGTCAATTAAGGAATCTTTCTATTTTAGCAAAGTAGTTATTCCATTTGCAGAGAAATCAGAGGATAACAAATATATACAGTTGCACATAAATGTATACACATATTTTATTCTCATTCATGTGTGTGTGTGTGTGTGCTGTATGTATAGTTTTTTAAAATTTTGTGATAAAAAAGCTTCCTGCATTTTTTTTTTCCCACCTCCTCATTCTGTCTGTTTCACTTTATCTATCTCTATCTATAAAGGCCAATCAAGGAGTTCACAGCCTTATCATAGCTGGAAATTGACCAGCCACACTTGATGAACACATTCAGCAGTGGAGAAAGTATGGAGAGAGCTGATCAATCAAGACAACTGTAAACCGAAACTAGAAGTAATTAATTTGAGGACTAATGAAGTTAGATATAGTGATAAATGATGCATCAGAAGATTGGTCGACAAAGGAGGACTTTGAAGGATGGATGGGTTCAATGCAACATAGCTTTGCAAACCACTGTAGCAATTGTCCTTACATGGCCTGGGTCTTTAAGCTCAGTGCCCAGTCCATTGCTTTGGATTCTGATGAAGTCGCTTTGATGTTCATAGCTACGACACAGATGTACTGACCCATAATTAGCTAATTAATTTATGTCTGAGAAAAGACAACTCAGGTAATACAGTCTCCTCTCTTGTTATTATGGTTTGGTTGGAAGCCAAATTGCCTTTCAGAATGAGAAGTTTATTTTCAGCAAGTAGACTTCTGCTCAGTTATTGTCTGTGAATTTTATTATCTTGTTTCTGATGCTGATAAATGAGACTGGCCTGAAGTATATGATAGATGCGCTTTGAATTGGCTATTGTCTATAAATATATATATATATATGTATGTGTGTGTGTGCATATATATTAGCATCATCATCATCATTTCACATCTGTTTTCCATGCTGGCATGGATTGGACAGTTTAGGCACAGGTGTAGTTATGTGATTGGGAAGCTTGCCTTCCAACCATGTGGTCTTGTGTTCAGTTCCACTTCATAACACTTTGGGCAAGTGCCGTTTTCTATAGCTGTGGGCTGACCAAAATCTTGTGAGCAGATTTGGAAGACAAAAACTGAAAGAAGGCTGTCGTATATGTGTGTTTCTGAGTATATATATATATATATATATATATTATATATATATATATATATTTATTACAAGGTTTGGAGGTGATGCACAGGTATTATAAATTAGAAAAAATAAGGTACTCAGAAATTTTGATGGTTGTATATTTACAGATTTTTATGAATATGTCACATGCTTTTATAAATTATATAGTAGCACTTGCATCTACTCTAGTAGATTTTTCAGATTTGAAGAATCTACTAGAGTAGATGCAGGCACTAATTTATGATTTATAAAAGCATGGCAATATTAATAAAAATCTGTAAATGTTCAACCATCCAGATTTCTGAGTACCTTAGTTTTTCCAATATGTATGTATATATATATATGTATATATATATATGTATATATATATATTACAAGGTTTGGAGGTGATGTACAGGTATTATAAATTAGAAAAAATAAGGTACTCAGAAATTTTGATGGTTGTATATTTACAGATTTTTATGAATATGTCACATGCTTTTATAAATCATATAGTAGCGCTTGCATCTACTCTAGTAGATTTTTCAGATTTGAAGAATCTACTAGAGTAGATGCAAGCACTAATTTATGATTTATAAAAGCATGGCATATTAATAAAAATCTGTAAATGTTCAACCATCCAGATTTCTGATTACCTTATTTTTTCTAATATATATATGTATATATATATATATAATGGTGTTAGAAAGGGCATCCAGCCATAAGAAACCATGGCAATCAGACTGGAGTCTGGTGTAACTCCTCAGCTTGCCACTTTGGTCAAACTGTCCAATTCATGTCAGCATGGACAATGAATGTTAAATGATGATGATGATGATGATGAATGTGCATGTGTGAGTTATTGTCTCCTTGTTTAACATCATGTGATAGCTGTAAATGAGTGTCACTGTCATGCAAGGTGTGTCCTTTGTTTCCAATCTCCCATGTTTCTGGTCATGGGATCATATTATCGTATTTGGAAAGATGTGAAGGTTGGCTTCAGAAAAAGCATTTATTTGACTCAAGCAAACATCGAAAAGTGGATGATAAATGATAAATGATAATGAAATGATAATGATAATAAATGATAATGAACTTATTGTATACAGATCTCAGGTGCACAACAACTCATCAGAAAAAGTAGCCAAAAGTGAATGAACAGTATATAGAATATGCACAGGAAACAAACAGATGAAAGAGTCATATATAAAAAAGAAGGTGGGGGACATCAGGTGTACTGATGCATATATATATATATATATATATATATATATATATATATATTATATATACATATATAAAATAAAATATTAGGGAGTAAATCCAAACTTACATGGAAAAATTAGATTTAGGATTAAATCTAATTTTATAGTATAAATATATATTATATTGAATTAGAGATAAGACCACTATTAGGCAAATCAAACAGGGGAAAATCATAAGCCAATACATAGAAATAAAATTAATTAAAAAATATAATAAATATAAAATATTTAAATTAAAGTTAAAATGTTAAATATATATATATATATATATTTTTATTATTATTTTATTTATTTATTTATTTTTTATTTTATTTTTTATTTTATTTATTTATTTTTAAAATTTTAAATTATCAGAAAGTATTGAAAGATAAAGAGTAAAAACACTACGATCGTTTCATGCCTGTAACCAATTCAAATAACAATAATATTAATAATAATAACAATAATCGTTAAGTTTTTAGTTTGATAATAGAGTTTTTTATAAGAAAATTTATTACATTATTTATTTCTTAAAAAATATTGTTTAAATATTTCTGATTATTTATTAAAATATTACAATTAACCTGAAGATTGACTGTAACCATAATTCGAATTATTAATTGAAATTAAATGATTATTATTGTTATTTGAATTGGTTACGGGCATGAAACGATTGTAGTGTTTTTACTCTTTATCTTATATTAAACTTTTAATACTTTTTGATAATTTAAAATTTAAAAAATTTTTTTTTAATTTTGTAATAATAATAAAAAAAATACATATATATATATATTTAAAATTTATAAGTTTAATTTATTAATTTTTAAAAATTTAACTTTAATTTAAATATTTTTTAATTAATTTTATTTCTATGTATTGGCTTATGATTTTCCGTTTGATTTGCCTAATAGTGGTTTTATCTCTAATTTAATATAATATATATATATATATATATAAGCATGTAAAGGCACATGGCTCAGTGGTTAGAACATCAGGCTTACAATCATAATGTAGTGAGTTCAACTCTCGGACTGGGTTGTGTGTTGTGTTCTTGAGCAAAACACTTTATTTCATATCACTCCAGTTTAACCATCTGTAGAAATGAGTCGTGACATCACTGGTGCCAGGCTGTATCGGCCTTTGCCTTTCCTTGGATGACATCAGTGGCATGGAGAGGTAAGACCGGCATGCATGACTGACTGCTGGTCTTCCATAAATAACCTTGCCCAGAGTTGTGCCTTAGAGGGGAACTTTCTAGGTGCAATCCTATGGTCATTCATGACTGATGGGTGTCTTTACCCTTTATAATGGCTTTTGTAGAATGAGAATCTTTGATTCCATTTTCAGGTATTTTGGATTCGAGAATCCTGTAGGAAGGGGTATTTTCGAGTAAACTAAACTAGACTCGATACACAGTGGTGTGTGAGAATGTAAAAGAGTATCAGAAAGAACTGAGGTAGTGAGAGTATGATGAAAGTATTATTCTAGAAATTCCTGGGTACCTAAAAAAGTATCTATAACCAAAGACAAAAGGTGAAACTGCTAGGTTCACTTTCCTGACTTTTCTACATAATTCTATGTACTGTGTACATGTACCTTTGATGAGTTGTAGCGCACCTGAGCACTATACACAATGATTTCATTATTATTATATTATTATTCCAATTTAAAGATTCCAAAATAGACTTTTTTGTTTTGTTTATGTAAGTGTTTTTTGTTTTCAGTCTTTTAGTGAACAATCAGCATCATTAAAGTACAGAAATAAAGAAAAAAAAAAGAAATTAAAAGAAAGTACATTTCATGGTAGACAAATATTTAAGTTAAGCAGGAATCTGAAGAAAAATTTAAGCTTTGGGTATTCATTTACAACAACAACAACAATAACAAACAAAGAGGCTGAATATATACAAAAAAAAAATATAAAATAAAATATAAGGTAAATAATGAAAAAAAAAAAAAATCAAAGCAAAACAGTGATTGAAGCAATTATAATAAGTTTGTCAGCCTATAAAGATTGAACTGTTGTGTTGAATGTGATACTTATTGGAATTGATTAGAAAGAGCAGAGAAGACTTGCAGTGGGGCAGTGTGTGTGTGTGTGTGTGTGTGTGTGTGTGAAAAACCCCATCATTTTGGATGGAGCCCTGCTTCAGGGAAAAGTGAACAGGAGAGATATTAATGGGAGACTGGCTTCAACTCGGATTTAATTAAATGATGCAAGTCTTACTGACAGAGACCAGTTTTGTTGGAGTCCGTTTGATGGCAGGTATCATATGTAATGTGTTTTTTTTTTTATATGGTAATGGTTATTGCTGTTTAACCCCAGGTCAGTCTTGATTGAACGGACCTATGATCAAAGATGTTCCTACCTGCATTTCTATTTCAATACACAGTGTACCTAGGACTACATTCTCTAATGAGTCCTTCCATTTTTAAGACAGGTGTGCTTTAAGGATTGGCTGCCATTTCTAGCAGGCTGCGCCTATACTAGAACACTCCCTCACTGGTTTATTCTTTTACTTGTTTCAGTCATTTGACTGTGTCCATGTCGGAACACTTCTTTTCTAATGATGTCTAAAAATCTATTTAAGTTGTATTTTTGCTTTCATGTTTACAAATCGCCATTGTGTTCCTTATTTCTAGGATGCAGCATCACAGGTGTGTGTCCTGTTTATAACATATTGACACACATACAGATGAAATGCTACTCTTTCATGTAACCTCACATATCTAATGCCTGTCTCTCTCTCTCTCTCTCTCTCTGATATGTTAAGACTTTATTTTTTTAATTTTTTTTTACTTATTTGTTTCAGTCATTGGACTATGGGACACTGCTTTGAATGGTTTTTAGTTAAACAACTTTATTGCAGAACTTATTAAAGTCTGGTACTTATTCTCTCAGACTCTTCTGCCAACATATATATATATGACAAATTTTCAATTTTCATCCACCAAATTCCCCAACAAGCCATTGGTCAATCCAGGGCTATAATAGAAGACAGTGGTCCAAAGTGTTACACAGTGGAATCCAAGTCCACATGGTTCCAAAGAGAGCTTCTTAAACCAGACAGCTATGTCTTTCATTCTGAAAGTTTTCCCAGATGTATCTCTGCTACTTCTATTGTACTTATTTGTACCATGCTAAGATCCATATTCATTTGTGTGATAAAATCTATAAAAAATATCACAAAACCCTACCCTTGATATAGTGTATTTGCATGTGTCTTCTGCTCCCTACAATATCGTTTCATACTTGTTGCATGTCATCTATATCATATGCCTTTGTGAGATGTTATGATCTACATGCCAGTTGTAGCTTATATAATGTTCTACCCATTCTATGTTATGACTACACAACTGTTTCCCCAATTAATACGTGTATCTGTCATGTCTACACAGTTTATTAATCTGATAATAATACTCAATGATAGATTTTAGATCTGATCTGATCTGATATCTTCAATTTCAATCAAATTGATTCAATAAAGCAATACTGGGTAATCAGTCGCTAAACGAGAAATCTATCTCAAAGATAAAATAAATCTAATTCATTTTTTATCTTTTACTTGTTTCAGTCATTAGACTGTGGCCATGCTGAGTCATCGCCTTAAAGAATTTTAATCGAATGAATCGCCCCCCCCCCTGCTATTTTTTGAAGCCTGGTATTGGTCCCTTTTGCTGAACTGATGTAAACGCACAAACACCGGTTGTCAAGTGGTAGAGAATGCAAACAGGGTCACAAACACACAATGGGGCTTCTTTCAGTTTCAATCTACCAAATCCATTCACAAGGCTTTGGTTGGCCCAAGGCTATAGTGATAACACATGCCAAAGTTGCCACACAATGGGACTGAACCCAGAACCATGTGGTTGAGAAGCAACCTTCTTACCACACATTCACGCCTGTGCCTATAAAAACCATCAAATTATTTTGGTTCATTATATTTCTACCATTATCTCATACTACAATGAGTGGTAGGGATACGTAAATAAAGATGCTTGGACATAAATGACTGGATCGTGCATTTTCCCAGCTTAACACCCTTCCTGTGATTAACACCCTTCATGTAAACTGAAATATTTTCAGTAATGTACCATGGTTGAAGTCACAAGCATAATAGAAATATCAATGTATGAACTGAGAATATTGCACAATTGGGAATCAATAATCTATTGCAGTTATTGTGCTTTTAATAATTATGACCACAGTTTTATAGCTAATACAGCTTCCGTGATATATGTTCATTGTAAAAATATAATTTAATTCCACTACAAAATCAAAAAAAAAAAAAAGTACCCATGATTTTGAAAACATTTTTTCATGCTCTGAATTGCTGAAGCATGGAATAAACCATCCACATCAGTTGCTAATTGTCGGGACACTACATCCTTTAAAACTCCCATGCTCCCTGAAATTCGCCAATAGCACACCTGATGTCCCACATTCTTTTTTTTTTAAACAACTCATCCACTGTCCACTTCCTGTGCATTATTCTATGTACTGTTCATGCACTTTTGGTTACTTTTTCTGATGAGTTGTAGTGCACCTGAGCACTGTATACAACAGGTTCATTATATATATATAAAATTTCCTGGAGACTATTCTCAGATATTTTAGATCTTTAGGGAAACCACCACCATCATTTAATGTCCACTTTTCCATGCTAACATGGGTTGGAGGGAATTTGTTGAGGTGGATTTTTTATGGCCAGATGCCCTTCCAATCACCAACCTACACCAGTTTCCATGCAAACTAATATTCCCTGTATCCAGACACAATTTCATGGAAGATTGGAAACTGGCAGTGACACCCATTTATAACTATCATGTGATGTCAAGATAAGGAGACATCAACACACACACACACACTCACATGTATGATGGGCTTCTTTCAGTTTCTATGTATCAAATCCATTCCCAAGGCTTTGGTTGGCTCAGGGCTATAGCAGGAAGGCACTTGCTCAAGATACCATACAGTGGGATTGAACCTGAGACCATGAGGTTGGGAAGTTAACTTCTCACCATACAACCATGTCTGTGCCTATATAGATATTTCCTTAAAATCAAATTGCAAAACTAAACATTTTTTTAAATATTTCGGAAACATCAATAAGTATCTTTTGGTTTTGTTTTACAATAAAATTTTGGAAATTGTCCTTAAATAAAAATGTAGAAAATTTATAGATAATTGCTAAAGCCTAATATCTAAAAGCGATTGAAAAAAATAAAAAATGTATTTCAAAGCTTAAAAATTTGAAAGTAGAATTAATTTGGCTTTTTTGTTGTGCCCCCCCCCATTAATCATTCTATTTATTTATTTATTTATGTAGACATGACTAGATAAAAAAAAATACTTTGTAACTGAAAAAGAACGAATTCTAAAAAAAATCAAGTGTTTACATAATGATTAACATTTAAACTTTAGCAAGGGCTTCAGTGCATGACCAAAATATATGGCCAAAGCAGAAAGCAGTGAACCGCACACCAAATCGTCTATATCTAAAAGCGAACGGTAGATTTAAGTATACAGTTACCTTCTTCATTGTGGGGGTTTTTTTTTTTTTTTTTTTTTGTGTGATGGACAATATTTTGTTGGGTATTTTACATAACAGTTAGGATTACAGAAGGATATAAGAAGTTTATGAAGCTAAGGTTAAGCGGGAGATAGTTTGGGAATCATGTCTGGATACATATCATGGATACATATCAGAAAGGTCCATATCAATTAGCGAGAAGGGCTAAAGATGGGGTATTTAAAGGAATAGCAAGAACATACACATAAAAAGGAATAGCAACAAAGACGCACGAACGATTTACTATAGAACTTGACGATGACAACAACAATAGACGTTGAAGAACATAGAAGAGCAGAAATTAACTAAGAAGGAAATTATATACAATTAAGAGATAAGACATGCCAAGAATAAAGAAGTAGCATGGCATAAAAATGCTAAAAGGTAATAGCGAAATAAAAAAAAAAAAAAGGAGATTTTAAACAGAAGAGCTTCACTTAAGGCAACATAAAATTCCACTTACATTGAGGAATCTTTGTACCAGAGAACCGATTACAGTTGAAAATTTACTTTCAACGATTGCACATGTTTCTCCAAGACACTTATCAGGAAGGTTAAAAAGTATTAAGATAAATATGTTACTACTAAAAGAAGGTTCTCAGGTTAAATTGCCTCTATGAAGGTGAAAACTGTGCCTTACTTACCAAACACCTGTGTAGCAGACTTTACCAATACCTATTCCAAGTGGGCATGATCCGTGGTTGTATGTACGTGAAAGTGGGAAGGAGAGTAGCAAACTAACCAGCTGGGGTATATTTTGCTAACTAAATATAATTAGATATGGAAGATCAGGGATTTATGGAGTGGGGTCAATTGGGGGGAAAAAAAAACTATATACAGTATAAAATCCTTAAGAGCTTTATTATTTATGATAATCTTCTTTAATAAGATTATTCATAGATCTAAACTAATGAAAACACCATAAGAAATAAGGAACTAAAGGAAAGACTTAGTGACGAGTGTTACAAATTCAAGAGAACCAAACTGTAAACCGCATCATGTGTAATAGATGTACAAGTACATGTATATATCTATAGATGTGTCTATACACAAACACACACACATACATAAGTAGAGAGATATATACATACATACACACAATTACATAATGTTTGTTTATTAAATACAAGATTCAAAGGACTACTTTTCCTTGACTTTCAAAACTTCAGCAATAATGATTTCCTGAAGTGGGAACCTGAACAACCTCTTCAGGTTTTCATTGTTAAGATACCAAAGAAGCAATACCATAATGCCAATTCTTCAAGGTATTTACCAATTTTTGCTTTTTTTTTAAATATTTTTTCCAAGTGAGAGATAGAGATTGAAATATCATAGTGAGAAACCTTACAATTATTAACAGATGAAGAAGTGGTTTACATAAATTGTTGGCAGCCAGTAATGAAAAATATCTCCTGCTAGAAGAAAGTGAGGTTTTAAATAAGTAGAGAATTTAGTTTGTGTAGCAGACTAAGAAGTAAAGAGAAGAAAAAAAAAAAAAAGAAAGTTCCAAAAAGTCACAGAATAGCAGACTGCTGTGTAACTGCAGCTGTCGAAGATCAGTCAGCTATTTAGGAAGTTGGTTTTATCTAACTTCTGAAAATAGGAAACTATATTTAAGGTGAGAGGTAACTTGAAAGAAGCCAGGTAATCATTTCATTTGAATAGTGCATCGAGAAATGAAGATTTCAACTAAGAGAGTACCAAAGTTACAAGAAGTGACATTACATATTTTGTAGAAGATTTATGAAGTCAAAATGAATCGGGTATCAGTTAAAGACTTAGAAATGTCAGCTGCCTTCAAATAGTTTTTTTTTTTTTACCACAATATGAATCTAAAAGTAACACAATTCAGAGACGTTAATTTTATGAAGACATAGAATGAAAACAATGAAAAAAGTGAAAGACATTTTTTAAACATTGCTGAAAGATTGGAATAGAAATGAATCAACCACTGCAATCCCCTCTTAGATACTACAAACCTTAAGGTATTATCTACTAGATATTTAACCCTTTAGCAATTAAACCAGCCGTTTCTAGACCAAATATTCTACCCATATTATGATCAATCTGGCCCTTCATACATTCCTTGCAGTTTCATTCTAAAAATAAACAATCACACCATTGAAATCTCAAAGCTACAAGATGATGCATGATTTAATTCAAAGCAATGCGAATAGATAAGCATTCACATTTGACAGAGTAATCTGAATGCTAAAGGGTTGAATGTATATAGCACATGTGGCTGTAAAACTAGAGACTTATCCAACATGTTACAATCTCTCTACCTTTACAATAAAGCTGGAGACTTATTCAAACAACTTTTATCTATATTCATATATTTACTGAATGAGGGCACGTGGCTTAGTTGTTAGGGTATTGCACTCATGATTGTGAGACTGAGGGTTCTGTACCCAGAATGGGCACGTGATGTGTTCTTAGGCAAAACACTTCATCTCATGTTGCTCTGCGATCACTGTGATACCTCATTTGTGATGCACAGTACAGCACAAACACTGAATCACTAGAAGCAAATCATTTGTGAAGGCAAGAGTTTGCAGAATGGTCTTCCCTGATCTCAAGAGATTACCATTAATTAATAATACTTTAAAATGGATCACAATGGTTTCAACAACGAATAGTCAGTTGTTCAAGCCACAGAACTACCTGCTTATTGATCCAATGCGTAAGTGGTCAAATACTCCATAGACATGTGTGCCATTAAAGCAATTCTCAGGTGGAATCAGCATGACACCAATGTTACAAGGTTGGAGACTTTAAAAATTACAGGCACAATCCAGCTGCCAGGCTTCCACACAGTTTCCATCTACCCAATATTACTCACAAGATGCTATGCCACACAGTGGTGGGATTGAAACTGGAACCTTGTGATTGCTAAGCAAACTTCTTAACCATTCAGCCATACTGCATCCACGTCCCACTTTTTAATTTTACTGTTAACTCAATAACGTAGTTACGTGATATAGCACTTCCATAAATATTTGGATTTCTTTTCAAATTCCCCTCTTATAACTACCACTCTAATTTCTCTCTCTCCCACTCTCCATATAAACCACACACACACACACTTCGTTTCCTATTTTTACAATGGATTTATTCTTATCCCGATCTTTCCTCAATGAAAAAGAAAGTTCTTTCAGGCAGACATTAACCTCAACAGTAAGTTAAAGCTTACAAGAAATCTTGCAAATTTACATTATTCAGAATAAGCAGTGGAATATTTATTCACTTAACCTAGCATAAATTCTTTTGTTCCTTTTCTGTATCATCCATTATGACACCAAATAAATGGCAGGCCAAATTGTGCTGCCTATGAAGCTATAGCAGACAGTTGCCATTACAATTAATATCAAGACGTCATTGCAATTAACCTAGAATAATTAACATTTTTTAAGTTGCTGTTGATGATATATAACAGTGATACAGAAAACAACAAACTAATTTCAGATATAATAATTTCAAGCTTATTATGATGAGTCATTAGAGAATACTCACCACTTGAAGATCTGTGTACAAACACTTCTGTTACAGGGCCCAGTTCGTGGATTTGGATTTGAGGGGATGGAGAGGATTCTGATTGGGGAGGACTAACTTTGGGCTGCTCGGTTTCTGTGGGTGTTGTTTGGTAAGGGCTAGGTGGACTGGGGTAGCTATCATCTATGATATCCTTCGATTCAATTACATTATATGGCTGGTTGTAATATGGAGGGGGGTCGGAGACTGTAACTATGGGCTCATCAACAGGAGTGTATTGGTACTGTTGCTCTTGTGGAGGGACTATAGGTTCCTCCACCACAGATGGTGGAGGGACTATGGGTTCCTCCACCACAGATGATGGAGGGACTATGGGTTCCTCCACCACAGATGATGGAGGGACTATGGGTTCCTCCACCACAGATGGTGGAGGGACTATGGGTTCCTCCACCACAGATGGTGGAGGGACTATGGGTTCCTCTACCACAGGTGGTGCTTGATAGGTACTGCAAGTAGAAGCTTCTGGTAATTGCGGAGGAGGCGTTGCTGATGCAGGCGGAGGAGGCGTTGCTGATGCAGGCGGAGGCGAAAACTGTGCAAGTGGCGGAGATGGAGGGGGAGTACGGCTGTTACTACGACTTGTGCATGCCGTGACTGGAGTTTCATTGACCACTGTACCTTCTGAGGTTGTAACTACGCTGGTTGTTGTACTGACGCGCTGAGGCCTCTGCTGCGGAGGCCAATCCCGACTGTTTGAGCGTTGCCGTTGCATGTAGTCCTTGCTGCTTGAGCGAACAGGTGCAGGAGGTGTGGTGGTGGTTGGTGTCCGGACAGTAGGTCCAGGAGATGGAGGAGGCTTGCTCACGGTGCGACTGTGGGTCTCGGAAGCACTTACATCAAATACCTCATCATTAACGCTGTGATGCTTACGAGTGGTTGTCTGTGGGCTGATAGACATCTGGTATACAGTGTAACCGTCAAAAGTGATGGGAGAAGATGGGCCATTAATATATGACTGCATCACTTCGTGTTCCTCTTGATCGCTTTTGGCCCTTTTTGTAGCGTACCGGGTCTGAGCATGTTTCAGTTCCTCAACGAGGGCCTTTTCCTGATGGCTCCGTTTCCCATCATCGTCTTCTTTCCTCTGCTTTAACTTTTGTTGCTGCTGCTCCAACCATGACAGTGCTTCAGAATCCATATGAGATGTGTTTTCAGTTGTGTAAGTTGTAGAATAAGTATTTTCATAATCTGCACGATAAGGCAAGGTGTAGCTTTTAGGAGATGGAGCTGGGCCAGTAGATGGCTCTTTGTCAGGGCTCTTGCGAGACTCTGTCTCCCTGATTATCTTTGTTTCAACAATGGGTGGTGCAGTGTAAGAGAAAGCATTCTTAGGGACATGCTTCATCTTCTCTTCACTTGATTTGGTGATGGTGTAGTGGCTCTCTTCTATATAAACTGGTGACTCCTTGATTATCTCAGTTTTTTGGGTAACAATTGACATTGGTTTGTGGGTCTCTGTGTAGGATGATGTCACAGTGGAAGTTTCACTGACTGATGCAGGTGCTGGTGTAACAGATTCAAATGCCTGATCCTTCAGCAAACCTTCCAATATGGCATCCAATTCTCTGTGCTCGTCAAGGGCTTTCGTGGGTTCTGACTTTATTGTAGAACTACTGGTGTGCACTTCAGTGCTTGTCTTTGGAAGAACAGTCTCATTTACTGTGTAACCTGAAACAGAAGAAAAAAAAAATACAATATTAAAGTAACGAGTAAAAACTGCTTAAGAAAGTGAAAGAGATTACAAACACACATTCACACGAGTGAGAGGAAAACAAAAAAGAAAGCAAGACCCAAAACATCTGGTGGGATTACATGGATTTTTTAACAACAGCTTGATAAAACTTTATATAACTTAAAATTTTGTGGGCACATAAGATGAACCCATTTCATCGGGTATTAGAAGAGATACCTTCCGATACCTGATGAGATGGGTTTGTCCTATGCACCCACTTTCAGTCAAATGGAACTGAGTCAAACTGTTATTAGCACACACACACATATATATCAACTAGAAAGATGAGAGATAGAGAGTATGCAAAGGGAAAAGAAGGATGAGAGAGAATAAGGAACAAAAGTGAGAAAGAAGAGAGAGAAAGAGGAGATCGGTAAAAGATTACAAAAAGTAATTCCAGTTTTATCAGATATACCAGCTGCAATCTGAGACATTGAAGTGGAAGATCACATTTCCAATAAAATGCTGAAAGAGCTTCTTTACTTTTGCACTGGATCACCAGCTTAGTTTTCACTTGATAGACATTAATTAACTTCATAAACCAACAGTCAGTCTCATAGACAATTTGTTATCTAGATAAATAATTAATAAACTTAGTTAACTAACTAAGCAGTCACAGATGTGCTGGAGTAGCTAACATCCTGAGCAATGATGATGTAGCGACTAAGAATGGCCAATTGTGCTAGAAGTAGTTGGACAGGCTTGCTACTTTGGACACCTTAATTATTGTGTTGAAGGCAGATCTCATAGCAGCATATGAGTAGTGGGAATATAAAGAAGAGAGGAGAAAATAATGGCAAGAATAGAAACAACAGTAAATAAATTGGAAAAGGGAAGAAATAAGCAAAATAGAAAGTATATTTATTATCAATTATAATTTCAAAGAAGTCTTAGCTTGAGAGCTGCAAGTGCACACACACGTGCACACACACAAACGCACAATGAATTACAAATAAGCATAATATGCTTGTAGTCATTCTTTGAACATGCAAGGTATCATAAACATTATAAAAAAAAACTACTGATAAGAACATGCAAAATACCACATGAAACTTTAAACATTCTTTGAAAACAGATGACATTCTCCATGTAGAATTCTTTATCTTGGATCAAGTACTGGAACTTTGTTATTCGCTTTTAATGTCCTGCACCAAATAATAGCTGATCTATTCCAATCCTCAAAATTGCTACAGTTGTTTCGCTACATGTCGGTCCAGATCAAACACATTCATGATCAAAAGACTTTCAGTTAAAACCATTCCATCTTTTGAGTGGAATTTAGGACGACATTATCCAATGGATCTTTCTGATTTTAAGACAGCAAAAGCCTTGAGTCAAGTGAAATTTGATAGTAGTCAAATATCTGCTATTTCTAGCAAGTTAAGTGCCTATAGAGAGCGTCCCTTGTCAACTCTTAACCCTTTTGTTACCATGTTTCTCTTGAAATAATGCTGCTTTTATTTCAATTAATTTGGAAAATAATGAAGAATTTGGTCAAAGAATTTTGTCAGTATTAAGCTGGTGTTTGAAACAAAAATGTAATTTTGAAAGTGGTAATTAATTCAGATCACTAAACAGGAAATTTCAGCCAGTGGTAGCCTAGAGCAAGTTAGTATCAAAAGAATTAAGTCAATCTGAATTGGTAGAGTAACACAAGCATGAAGCTCTCTGGCTTTTAATACTAAAAGAAACCGAGAGTTGTACTATTTATATATATATATATCATCATCATCGTTTAACGTCTGCTTTCCATGCTAGCATGGGTTGGACGATTTGACTGAGGTCTAGCAAACAAGAAGGCTGCACCAGGCTCCAGTCTGATCTGGCAGAGTTTCTACAGCTGGATGCCCTTCCTAACGCCAACCACTCCAAGAGTGACACGGGTAAGGCGACACAGGTAACAATCACGTGGCGACATGGGTATATAATTATTATAAGCAACAGAAGTGAAATAAAATGATACCAATAGGTATCATTTTATTTCACTTATATTTGCTATCACAGTTCACCGTAAGATACCAACAATGTAACAGTGAGAAAAATCTGAGTGGGAGGTGGTGGTGGTGGGGTCTGCACACACCAAACAGTTTCATATATGTGACTATAGAAAGTTGAGAGACTCCAGTCAACTGAGACTGTCCATGTGCGACTGTTAGTCCACATTAGTCTGTGAGGAGCATAGGGTTGGTTTCCTGGTTTCTTTGGCTTATGTATTCCTCTCTGGGTGGGACACGGTCCATTGCACGACGATTCATTCTTATCAGCTGAGTGGTCTGGAGTAACATTAAAAAAAAAAAAAAGGGTTTTTTTGTTCAAGAACACAATGCATCACCTGGTCCAGGAAGCAAAACCACAACCTTACAATCATAAGTCCAACACCCTAACTACTAAGTCATGTGCCTCCACATCAATCCATGCAATTAGTAGGCAGAAACTCCCTCAAAGAATGTTTAAAAATCTAAAAACAACAAGCAAAAATTTCAGTTGACAGAAATTTTTGAACCATAATTTCTGAACAAGATAATACAGATTAGAGCTGATCAGGTTTATAAAGCCAAGTGGTGGAAGCCATGGACATGTCTTTTGTGACTGCATCAAGGAAGAAGTATATTCTACACAGTATATACCACACTAAGCTCCATTGTCTGTTTTGGCATAATTACTACAGCTGGATGTCCCTCTTAATGTCAACCACTTTACAGAGAGTACTGGGTGCTTTTCATGTGGTAATGGTCATGCTTTAGAATTAGGTGAAAATAATAATGTGGAATATTCATGCACTTTCTAAGGGAAATTAGGAAAAGTGAAGCCATGCTTGGTACCTCTTTACTTAAATTTAAAATTTAGAATTTACATTTTTACATTTAGAAACAGCTATTTCTCCTCCAGTTCTTCCTCTGACTGTTAAATGGTGGGGTACTTCCATTGAAAGAAATCAAGGACAATGGGAGGTTTAGTGAGAAGAAGAGAGAAAGAGAGAACAGTGTGGAAGGCATACAGTGAAAAACAAGAGAGTAGGAGAGGGAGTTAGCAAAAGAATGAGAAGAAGGGTGGGTAAAATGAGGAGGAAAAGAAAGAGAGGTGGAGTTTGAAGGGGAGGGAGTGAATAGGGTGAGAGGGAAAAGCAGGAGGAGAAAAAAAGCAAACAAGACACAGCACTACCGTAAGAGGAGGATATACCCGAATCCATACTAGAATCATGCACAGATCCGTTGATGCCATTGACGTATGTAGTACTAGTAGTTGTAGTGGATTCCATTCGCCTCTTGTTGACTGTAGCATAGAGACTGCCATCTAGTGGACCTTCAGAGTGCTGGATACTTTCATTGATGTTCACTGTGCTATCTAGACCATTAGCATTGACATCAGCTGGAATGAGGGAGAGAAGAGAAAGATGTGACTTATATTAACAGCAACAAGAGAGAGAGAAGATTTAGCAATGACAGAACAAATCACACAACATGTTTCTATTCGCCCATCCTGTTTCTGCCCATCCTGTTTCTACCCATCATTAACTGTATGAGTCTCTGATTTTCATTTTGGCCTAATACAGTAAGGCGCAAGTACAGCTGTGTGGTTAAGAAGCTTGTCTTCTAACCATGTGGTCTTGGGTTCAGTCCCACTGCACAGTACTTCAGGCAAGTGTCTTCTAATGTAGCCTTGAGCTGTACAAAGCTTTGTGAGTTGATTTGGTAGATGGGAACTGGAAGAAGATTGTTGTGTGTGCGTGTTCTCTTGTCTTCACATCATATGATGGTTATAAATAAGTATCATCATCATATTGCCTGTCGTCAGAGAAAATCATGTCTAAACATGGGAAACGAGTGAGGGTTGATGACAGGAAAGGCATCTGGCTAGAGGAAAATCTGCTTCAACAAAATTCTGTCTGATTCATGCAAGTATGGAAAAGTGGACATTAAAGAATGATGAAGATATTGGCCAAGGTCCTCTTTATATTTATGTGATATGAGAAGTGGGTGAAAAGACATGAATGAAAGCTCAGGTTATCACAAATTCATAGAATTGTCATCATTTTAATATCCACTTTTTCATGCTTGCCTGGGTCAGACAGAGCTTACTGAGGCAGATTTTCTACAACCAGATGTTCTTCCTGTCCCCACCCATAACTATCTCCAAGGAAGGCAATATTTTTTCATGGTCAGATGTGTTTTCACAGAGTATTGGAAACGACACTGCTTGTATAATAGTAATACTTATTTACAACTACCACACAATGTCAGGACAAGGAGATACAAATACACACACACTATCTCTCCCCCCCCCACACAGCATCATTTAACGTCCATTGTCCATGCTGGCATGGGCTGGACGGTTTGATTGGGCTGGCAAGGCTGGAAGGCTGCAACAGACTCCAGTCTGATTTGGCATGGTTTTCTATGGCTGGATGGCCTTCCTAAAGCCAACCACTCTGAGAGTGTAATGGGTGCTTTTATGTGCCACTGACATGGATGCCATTTGCATGACACTGGTGTGCATTTACGTGCCATTTCTGTGAGACCGGTATCTGCCACAACTGCAATCTTGCTTGGCTTCATGGGTCTTCTTCTTAAGCACAACATAATAGCAAAGGTCTTGTTTATTGCCTCCATGAGGCCTATGTATACATATACACATGATATGCTTTTTCAGTTTTGGATGGCCTGGGGCTGTAGTAGAAAACATTTGCCCAAAGTGCCACACAGTAGGACTGAACCAAAAACCATGTGGTTGGGAAGCAAGCATCTTAACCACACAGCAACGCTTATGCCTGACATGTTTAAAGTAAAATGGTTCCAATTAGGAACTGAAACTTGGAATAGGAACTTGGCTAATTTGTTGGATATTTATCTGAATGATGTCATAAATGTCAAGAAAAGTGGGAATATAAGATTTTGATAGCAATGGCATACAACTAATAGATTTAACACTTTTGTTACCATGTTTCTCGTGGAATGCATGTGTGAGTGTGTTACAATGAAATTCTAAAAATAAAGATTTTGGTGGGATTTAGCAAATTAACTTAACGAATAATTAAGCTGGTGTTTGGAACATCATTGATGAGAAGGTCCTTTCATGAGATTATGACAGGTTATAATATAAATATGACCATTTTTATGATGGAAAGTTTTATATCACAGAACTAAAGGCCATTTCAGGTGGGTTGTATTTGAAAGGGTTAAAACCCATTCTAATAGTGCCCAAAACAAATAAAAGAAGGAATGCAGCATGTTGGTGAGACAGATGTGAAAATTCATCAGAAATAGGTATTATACATTATATGCATTTGTACATAATACACATATACACACACATATATATATACACACACATGCAGTCGTCGTCGTCATCATCATCATTGTCATCATTATTCTTATTTGATATCTACATTCCATGCTAGCATGGGTGGGATGGTTTGACAGGATCTGAAGGGTCCGAAGACTTCATTGCTCCCTAATTGTCTGCTTTGGTATGATTTCTATGGCTTGATGCCCTTCTTAATGCCAACCCATTTTTACAGAGTGTACTGGGTGCTTTTTTCATGCCACCAACAATAGTGAGATCGTCATGCCACTCACAAAATGATGAGCACTGAGGGAGTAGGGGTCGACTTCATGCTGGATGGAGGAGGTGATAGTTGGAGGTAAGGCAGGTTCTTGTAGTGGGGTGCATGGCTACTTACATTTAGAATAGAGGGGGTGGGAATGATCAGTAAGAGCTGCCAAGAGATAAATAGCAGTGGTGGGGTGCCCAGGTGGTCCCTCACATCACAGTCTATTCGTTATTTGTGTCAGATTAACAATCTTGGAATCTGATTACATATTTCACTCTATCAGATTACGATGTATTATTAATCACGATCTTCAGGTCAGTTCTGATTCAGCTGGTCATTGTCATCATCTTCATCATTATCATTACTATTGGACAAGACTGAACTGCCAGAATTATCAGCAGACCAGACAAAATGCTTAGTGGCATTTCATCTGTCTTTACGTTCTGAGTTCAAATTCTGCCAAAGTTGTCTTTGCCTTTCATCCTTTCGGGGCTGATAAAAGTACCATTTGAGCACTGGATTTGATGTCACTGACTTGCTCCCTCCACACAAAATTTCAGGCCTTGTGCCTATAGTAAACTTTATTATTATTATTATTATATGAATATACCTATAACCATCCAATTTGTTTCTAGATATAGGATATCAAGGACTATTATCCATTTCCAATTTTTAAGTTCGTAGGTTGTAATCCGTTGCTATTTCTAGTTGTAATGGTTGCTATTTCTAGCATGTTGAGTGACCACATAGATGTTGGCTCATTGTTGTTATTTTCATTCTTTTAGTTAAAAAAAACTATGCAAATTGCTTCTGTTACAGTGATTTGTATTTGTCAGGTCAGTTTTCTTTGTCTTTGGGCAAGAAGAAATCAGAATGTTGTCAACTAAATGTTGTCTTTAACATAGTTGAAAAATTTGTAAAACATTGGAAGAAATGACACAACAATTAATATATATATAGGCGTAGGAGTGGCTGTGTGGTAAGTAGCTTGCTTACCAACCACATGGTTCTGGGTTCAGTCCCACTGCATGGCACCTTGAGCAAGTGTCTTCTACTATAGCCTTGGGCCGATCAAAGCCTTGTGAGTGGATTTGGAAGACGGAAACTGAAAGAAGCCCATCGTATGTATGTATATGTATATATGTGTGTGTGTGTATATGTTTGTGTGTCTGTGTTTGTCCCCCCAACATCACTTGACAACCGATGCTGGTGTGTTTACGTCTCCGTAACTTAGTGGTTCGGCAAAAGAGACCGATATAGTAAGTACTAAGCTTACAAAGAATAAGTCCTGGAGTCAATTTGCTCGACTAAAGGCGGTGCTCCAGCATGGCCACAGTCAAATGACTAAAACAAGTAAAAGAGTAAAGAGCAAGAGTATTTAAGACTTTTGCGATATTTAATCATCAAACGCCATCCTTCAAAAATACTGGCAATTACATATAGAAAGTGTCACGGCTATAGATTGAGCCATTTAAAGAATTTTATAGAAGTATGGAATAAAACAATATAGAATTAACCATTTTGTTGCCATACACTACGCTTGTTTCAATTAATTTTGAACATAAAGAAAAATTCCCTAAAATAACTGTCATAATCATGCTAGTGTTTGGAACAAAGTATGGCCGCGGCCTTCGGGCTAAAACATTTTTAAGGATTTAAGGAAGGTTTAGATTTGGATGAATTTAAATTGAGAAAGTTTATGGCATAGACCCAGGGGCAGTCTCAGCCAGATTTGCATAAGAATTAAGAGCAAATCTATCAATTTATAGTACTGGGAATAAAATTTTGGTAAATAGTGTGGCAGGATGACAGGGAAAAAGTAATGGAAACTTCAACTCCAAAGTGATGGTTGATGGGACTGGAGGGGGGGGGGGGGGGTCGTTTATCTTTTAGGTTTTACTTGTCTCAAGCATTGGACAGTGGCTAAGCAGGGGGACCATCTTGAAGGGTTTAGTCAAACAAATAAATACCAGTGCTCATTTTTAAGTCTGGTAGTTAGTCTTTCGGTCTCTTTTGGCAAATCACTAAGTTATGGGGACATAAACAAACTAACACTTGTCAAGCAGAAGAGGTGATTGACAAACACAGTAGGCTCAACACAATTTCTATCTACCAGATCCACTCATAAAACATTGGCTTGCCCAGGGTACCATTCAGTGGAACTGAACCCAAAACCATGTGGCTGCAAAGCTAGCTTATTAACAACACAACCATTCCTGCAACTAGATTTGATTCAACTGAATGGTTAAAGCCAGCAGCAGAACTAGCTGAGAAGATAATGAACAAAAGACTTACCATTTGTGCTGGATTCTATTAAATTATTGAAATTTCCATAAGAGTCTGAACGAATAAGACCATCACCACCATCATCAACTGGTACTTTCACATACGAGTCAAATCCACTAACTGAAAATAGAAAATGACATAATTAATGTAAGTCAAAGTAGTTAATTATGGAGATGTACTTGCATAGCAAGTGACCTGATCTGAGATCGTGTGCTGGAACGAAAACAATTGCAGCATGGAAGGTGTTTATAAGCCATTTAAGAAACATAAAATCCATTAGATTCACTTCAACATTTGAATTTAATTTGCCAAAATATTTTTGTTGCTTTGAGACTGCGACCTGTTCACTGACAAAATTTTGTGCTGCACAGAATTTTGTCAGTGAACAGGTCGCAGTCTCAAAGCGACGAAAATATTTTGGCAAATTAAATTTAAATGTTGAAGTGAATCTAACGCTTTTTGTGTTTCTGAAATGGCTTATAAAAGTAGTTAATCTTTTGTCATAATTATTATCATAATCACCAAATTAAACTGCAGTAGTCATTGTGTGAAATAATGGCTTTTAGTATAGCATATGCACAGAATAAACTGGGCAGTTCACAGCATGTTACATATAGGGAGTTGAGAACGATAATAAAGGTATGGGTCATGGTTATATATAAGGCTTCACCACAAGATCTGGTCCTCATTGCAGTGTGGTGGCTTGTGTTTCTCACTGACCATGAGAACTATACCAGCAGAATGAACAGATTAAAGGATAGAGACCAAACTAATATGGACCATTTCTTCTTAGAGATAAAAATGGGTTTGCATAAGGCCACCACTCCCTACCTAGTAAAAAAGCACAATTACAGAAGCATCTGCGACAATTTTGACCCTTTAGCATTTAAACCGGCTATATCCAGCTCAAATATTCATTTTTTTTTTACATTCAGATAAGCTAGATTCGGCCTCTCACACCAATCCTACAATGTTAATCTAAAAATAAACAATCATGTCCTCAAAATCTCAAGGCTACAAGATAAAATGTGGTTAATTGAAGACAAAGTGAATAAATAAGCTTTACATTTGACAGAGATTTGAATGGTAAAAGGGTTAAACTAACAAGACCAGAAGGAGAAAGGCTTTCCCTCAGGGAGACATATGAACCTATAAGGGTATGGAAGAAAGGAGACCCTAAAATTAGCTGGAGGCAGGATACTGAGATAGAGCTCACAAAGCAAATATCCAACTGGGAAGTAGAAAGTACAGGCCCAGGTTTGGGAACAGTGGAAATAAACTGTTGATTGCCTATGCATCACAGGGAGCCAAAAGCTTAAGGAAGCATATATAAGGTCCTTTTCAAACAGATTCTAGCCACTTTGTCTCAGTAAGGTTTCAAATTAATGATGGGCGCTTGTATTTTATTTACTCAGCTGTTCTCTATTGTTGATGCAACCATTTGTAATGGGGATAATGATTATGGTTAAGGTATGCCAACTGATCCTATGGGTTGTCTAAAGTGCAGAGTCTGCCACTGTCATAGTTTTGTGGCTTTGCGTTATCCAGTTTGCTTAAAGAACAGGATCCATTTCTTTTTCACAGATATGTGATTAAATGTATGTGTGAGTTTATACACACACACACACACACACACACACTATATATATATATATATATATATATATATAAGCATCCATTTGTAAGAACAGTTTAAAACATTGCAACAATTATAATGTATGTGCCATCCTACCCATGGAAAATTAGATGTAAAAAAAACAAACAAAAAAAACCCCAGCAACCTCCTCCACTCCAAGCAAACTATTGTTATTATAACAAGTAGTATTATTATAACTAGTATACTAATGACATAATTTCTTGACTTCAGAAGTTTGTTAATAATGAAAACATGATGAACAAACTTTAACAACTCTTATTAAGAAATAAGATTTTAATGATGGGTTTTTGGTATAGAATAAGTGAGACACTAGATATACACATTATACATACACACAAACTTAATGACTGAATCTCCTTTGCTCCATAGGAGATTCAGTCATTAAGCACCAAACTAAGGAAATGTAAATTGCATAGTCAAAAATTGCCTCAGTTTTTGATGATGGGCGTTTACGAGTTATTATCCGTGTTGTATCAGTTATATATTTAGGATATTTGGCTGGAAGAGGTCAGTGGATAGAGTATGGAGAGAATGGTGGGTGGATAATGCTTTGAGTATTTTGTATATTTTAGTTACTGAAATTATTTCGCCTTATATCAATCAATGAAATGCTGCCACCCATACCACTGCTACCACCCATACTGGTATAGGTTAGACCAGCCATTCTCAACTGGGGTTCATATAACCTTTGCGGGGTCCATACAAGATTTTGCAGTTAAAGCTTATGAGAAATAATCTGGTTATGCTTCTATAATACACAAAATATTTTAACAATTTTTTTAATACGATTCTCAATAATATTTAATTATAAAAATACAGTAGGACCTTTTTTTTCAACATCAAATAGCTATGGGGTTGGGGGAGCAGTAGAGCAAAATAGGAATTAAAGGGGACTATATGTTTGTGTGACTATGGAGTACTCAGTCACTTGCACAGGAATTTCACAAACAAGCTCTTTCACTGATTGAATCTAATGGAACATTAGTTATTGTAACTGATGGAGTGTCAGGCCATTCTGTAGCAGCCTTAAAAAGACATGTGATGTATAGAAGCTTAGATTTTTGTAAATATGAGATGATGACATTACTGTGATGTACAGCATCAAATGATGTTTTCTGATGCTACCTGAGAGTAACAGAGAAAATGGTTAATTTGATGAAGCTACTCTTTACTCTCTTTTACTTGTCTCAGTCATTTGATTGCGTCCATGCTGGAGCATCGCCTTTAGTTGAGCAAAGGACTTATTCTTTGTAAGCCTAGTACTTATTCTATCGGTCTCTTTTGCTGAACCACTAAGTTATGGGGATGTAAACACACCAGCATTGGTTGTCAGGCGATGTTGGGGGGACAAACACAAACACACATATGTATATATATATATACATATATATGATGGGCTTCTTTTAATTTCCGTCTACCAAATCGACTCACATGGCTTTGGTCAGCCCGAGGCTATAGTAGAAGACACTTGCCCAAGGTGCCACACAGTGGAATTGAACCCGAAACCATGTGGTTGGTAAACAAGCTACTTACCACACAGCCACTCCTGTGCCTATAAAGTTGTTTACCTTGTTTTTCTAGAGTCAGGATTTTAATTTCTGTATAACTGTTGTAGAGTGTTTAAGTGCTTAGCATGTAGCTATGATAGTGATATCTTCAATGTAAGACATTGTGTGTGATTTATCAGAAGGCTGAATGTCATAGCCACCCACACAATCATCATCATCATAATCATCATTGTCATCATTTAATGTCCACTTTTCTGTTGCTTGCATGCATCAGACAAAATATGTTGAGGCAGGTTTTTTATAGGTGGATACCCTTCCTGTAGCCAACCCTCACCTGTTTCCAAGCAAGATAATATTTCCTGTTATCAGCCAGCCACTCACACTCATGCATACACATTTATATGATGAACTTCTTTCGGTTTCTGTCAACCACTTATGAAGCTTTGGTTGACTTGGAGTTATAGTTGAAGACACTTACCCAAGGTGCCACACAGTGGGACTGAACCCAAAACCACATGGTTGGAAAGCAAGTTTTTTAACTGTACAGTCACATCTGTGCCTTTATATATAAATGCTCAACAAATTCAAGAGATAGAACAGTTCTTGTATGATCTCATCAGGGAAACTGTAGATCAGAGATATTTGATGTCAAAAGATAGGTAAACCTGATGTCTTTGAAAAGTAATTATCCAATTATCATACTATGTAGTTTCCAAAAGATTTTGGAAATTCAATCCAGAGTTTGGTATCAGGCAGCTGGTAATTCTATACCAGCACATCAGGAAGCTTGTAGTTGTTTACTTGACTTGCTAGAAATAGTTACCAAAATCTCCCTCAAACTTCACCCTACTATCTTAAAAATGCTTGAATGCACTTCACCAAACTAAACAGTTATTGTACAACTCACAAGCAGCACCAGAAAACATCATCTCATCTTATACATAACAATAATGTCGTCATCTCACAAATGCAGAGATTCAAAATTCTATACAACACATGTTTTCACATCATCATCATTTAGTGTTTGCTTTCTATGCTGGCATGGGTTAGATGGTTTGACTGAAACTGGCTAGCTGGAGGGCTGCAACAGGTTTGAATCTGATTTGGCATGGTTCTACAGCTGGATACCCTTCCTAATGCCAACTGCTCTAAGCATGTAATGGATGATTTTTCTTAAAAAAAAAAAAAAAAAGATATAAGTAGCTTTTACTGTTGTAAGTTAATTAGTCCCCATATTAGCTCTGATTAAGCAGACAGCAAAGGCATTTAAATTGAGACCCATTTTATAATTTAAAGGATAATGTGAGCTGAAGAAAATTTAGCTGTTATTTCTTATTTCTTTACTGCCCACAAGGAGCTACACCCAGAGGGGACAAACAAGGACAGACAAACGGATTAAGTCGATTATATCGACCCCAGTAACTGGTACTTATTTAATCGAACATGAAAGGATGAAAGGCAAATTCGAACTCGGCAGAATTTGAACTCAGAACGTAGCGGCAGACGAAATCCCACTAAGCATTTTGCCTGGTGTGCTAACGATTCTGCCAGCTAACTGCCTTATTTAGTTGTTATTTCTAGCAGGTTGGGCAGCCACATAGACACCCCTGTTGACTTGTTGAAGATCGTAGTGATGGTTTTGTATGTGAAATTGGTTTATCAAATGATTAGTATTTTTGAAGATGATGAGATAACAAGAGATTGAAACTTGTGGTGATTTGTTGTATTTGAGGAAACATGTCAAGTTAAGTAAAATCGTGGCCATCCATACATATAAGCATGTCCTTTATGGCCATACCCTCCCACTCCCTCTCCCATCGAAGAAGGTCTTTGTTTTGCAGGTGCTGATGGCATGTAAAATGCACCCAGCACACTCTGTAAAGTGGCTGGCATTAGGAAGGGCATCCAGCCATAGAAACCATGCCCAAACAGACAACTGGTGCTTGGACAGTTCTCCGGCTGCCTTACTCAAACCGTCTAACCCATGACAGCATTGAAAAATGGACATTAAACAATGATGATGATAATTGGTGATGGTGTCAATGTATATGACAGGGTTGTTACTATGGTCACTATTATTGCTGCTGTTGTTGTTGTTACTATAAATGACAGTGTTGGCGTTAAATGAGTGGTTGTTAGTTAAAAGGGAGATGCCAACAATACAGAAAACAAAAACTAATGCTAACAGCACTAACAACAGGGTAGGACATACAGTACCAAGAGGTAGGTGTTCAGAGAGAGAGAGAGAGAGAGAGAGGGAGGTTATCATGTGACTTTCAGTTGTAGAGTAAGACCCAACAGAAAACACCAGTCGAGAAGAATGAAACCTTTTCATTTAGTTGTCATAGTGACCTTAACCCCTCACTGCACCTGACCCACGCATTGCACTGACCCACTCCCAATGGCAGACACCAAATTCTCATACAAAGACTCTTCATTTAGACTTTGAGACATTGTTAATGAGTAGTAGTAGTAGTAGTAGTGTTGGTGGTGGTGTTGATAGTAGTTGTAATAGTTGTTGTTGTGGTAGTGGTAGTGTTGGTTAGTAGTAGTGTTTGTTGTAATGGTAGTTGTAGTAGTGGCAGCGGTAGCATTATTATTATTATTATCATTATTATGATTGGTGGTGGTGGTGGACAGAAGGAGAAAGGGAGGGAGAAGAGAAGAATATTCAGGTTTTAAAGACTTATATATAATGTGAAGCTCTGAAATTTTGTATCATAAATTAAAATGTTACTGGGAATATATTAGTTTTTATTGAGGCTAAACATACAGATGACACACAGACACACACAAATATTCTCTCTCTCTCTCTCTCTCTCTCTAACGCATAGGAAATTCTAAATGTTTACTTCCTTACTTCCTTGTGTAAATACACACACATATGTACAGTTGTGTGTATAAGGGTGTTTGTGAGCATGTATATTACATAAATATATATTGCTTTTCTCTTTAGTTCAAGTTTTAGCACAGCCTCATGTATGTGTGTATGTGTGAGTATACACACATATACACACAAATGTCACTGTAAAGTTTGATATGAAATAATAGTAACTATGCAGCTTTAGTTGTTAATAAAGTTAGAGACGCACCCATGTGACGGTGGGGGGAGAGGGGAGGAGAGGAAGAGAAAGAGAGGAAGGGGAGAGAGAAAGGAGAGGGAGAGGGAAGGAGCAAGTGAGGAGAAGGGAGAAATAACACTACAATTAAGAGCTAATTAACAATACAGTCCAATAACAAAACTGTTGCTCTTCTCTCATTCGTGTCTTTTTGTCTTTGATTCTAAACAGCAGAGTTAAGAATTTAAAATATTCCCAACAATGATCAAAGACTGCTGCTGATCATCATCATCATCATCATCGTCGTCATCAATGCCACCAACATCACAATTTGTATTCGCAAAGATGAATATCTGAAGAGGCTTGGATAATGTCTGAAGGAAGCTTGGTCCAGGAGAGATGTGTGTACTGCTTACATGTTACAAAAAAATGGGGTTTTTTTTATGGAAGACTGAGCTAAATGAAATAAATAGAAGTGTAGAAAGAAAAACTAGGAAACACAGAGTGATTCAGTCACTGAAATGAAATACAACCTAAGAGAATTTACAAGAACTATATAGAGACTGTTCTGAATCCTCAAATTCAAAATATAAAACCCAAAACATGGCTATGAACCAGAAACAAATGAACAAAATCCGTAAAAAAAATCTTCACAATACAGGAGACGTGGGGGTAGACCAGGAATGAGGTGATGGGATAATATCCATTGTCTCAGCTAGTTACACTATTATTATAATTATTATAGCAGAAAGAGTAATAGCATTTGCTTCTAAGAGGACCCTCAGGACCCTACCTCTGGAACCCACTCAGAAATATAAGCAATATTATGGGATATAATTTCATATTGTTATTAGAAGCAGTATTGAAAAGCCCAGAAAATTTACTTGTGTTCTTTCGGGAAGTTTTGGTTTCTAAGAATTAATTCTTAGCCAGTTCAAATGGCTGACACTTCTCATTTGATAATATCTTATATTTTGGAATTGAAGAGAAAAAATTACCACAAATCGTTACTCAATGAGATCAAACTCAAAAGAAGACAAAAGGTAAGTGAAAAGAAAAGGCATGCATAACCTATATGCATACAAGGAAAAATAAAATTTAATTAAATAAATATTTTCTCAGACAAATTCATATTTCAACAAAATGGCATCAAGAGTTATTTCCCATGTTTATCATTTATGCATAGGTAACAAAGAAAAAAGAACATTTCGATTCATCCGCCAGCCAGTTTTGAAGATAATCAAACAAAAATTTAATGAGTTCAAGTCACTCACTCAATGAGTATTTCTGCCAAATTTGGTGAAAAGCCGTCCAGCCATTTTCCAGTAATTTTGCAAACACACAAACAAATATGAGCAACTACAACAATAACCCTGCTTTTCTTATGTGTGCAGGGTGAATTAACAAATGTTTTAACTGAGAATGTGGACACAAACAAACCAATGGTCCAAACCTCCTTGATGTTATAATGTTAATAATAATGATAATGGTTTCAAATTTTGGTTCAGGGCCAGCAATTTCGGGGGAGGGGCTAAGTTGATTACATGGACCCTAGTACTCAACCGGTACTTATTTTATCAACCCTGAATGGAATGAAAGAAAAAGTCGAGCCCTAGTGGATGAAATGCTGCTAAGCATTTTGTCCTGCATGCTAATGATTCTGCCAGCTTGCTATCTTATAATAATAATAATAATAATAATAATAAAATAATAATGCTGATGATGATGATGATGATCGGTAAGAAATTAACTAATGTTATTGATAGGAATGTAGGCAGACAAATGAAACCAAATGCTAAGTCTTAGAAGACTTAACAAAAGCAATAGTTGTTTCTAATTTAGACACAAGGTCAATGATTTGGAAGGGATAAGTTAATAATATCAACCCCCAGTACTAGGCTGATACTTAATCCCCACCACCACCAACACTTCCCCTAAGGAAGTTGACTCTGGTGGATGAAATACTCCTCACCTGAATGTAAGAGGAAAAAAAAAAAATCCCAAGGCTGTAACAATTCTGCCAATCCACCACCCTCATATAATAATAATAATAATAATAATAATAATAATAATAATAATCACCATCATTGTTTAACATCTGTCTTCAGTGCTAGCATGAGTGGGACAGGAGAAAAGCTCACCAGGCCAAAGCCTGCACCAGACTTCTGCGACAGTTTTGGCAGGATTTTTACAGCTGGATGCCTTTCCTAACATCAACCACTCAGTAGAGTGAACTTAGAGCTTTTTACATAGCACAAGAGGGGGTACAATACAAGGACTGTGTGGTGGGGGGAGGGGATTTCAAACATGCACAGGACTGGAATTTTATGGAGAAGTCTGACTTTTTGATTTCTACCATAAACACAAGGCCACACATTTTGAGGGCAAAAATATTCTTTTGCTCCTTTTATATGTTTCAGCCCCGAGGCTGTGACCATGCTGTTGATTTAATTGTTTTCAGTACATGATTGGTATTGATTATATTGATACTGACTGCAACAATGTATGACGAACTCAACCTTGGCCAGATTTTAAACTTAGAACAAATAGGGATGTCCCTAAATACTACAAGGACATTAACCCTTTTGATGCCAACCCACCTGAGATAACTCATGGTTCTCTTATACAAACTTCCCATTTTGAAATGATCTCAACTAAAATCTTCTATTAAAATCTCATGTTACTTTCTTCCAAACATCAGCTTTAATAATGACAAAGTCATTTCACTAAATTCTTCATTATTTTTCAAAGTTAATTGAAACAAAAAGTATTTCAGCAAATATAAGATAATGGAAGGGTTAAAGTTGTTCACCACTATACTCTGTAATATACTGTCCTCACTAATAAGGAGAATAGAAAGAAGAGGAGGAGGAAGAAGGAGGAAGAGGAAGAAGAAGAGGAGGAGGAGCCTGGTTCCACCAAGTTTCAGTCAGGTGACGTGATGATAATGGTAATAGCATTTTTGAAATAAAAATTCCAAAGATAAAGTAGTAAATTTTTCATGTTCCGGGCAAGGAGACCATGAAGAGGTGACTTTCAAAACATTTGTATATTTCACAAGACAAGAAATTTAAATGAAACTCCTCAGGTGAACGTATGAAAACATCAAAGCATGGGCTTGCTTTAATGAAAGCTTGCCTCCAGAGAACAGTAACCATCAATAAATTTTGAAATGTTGACGCCTTTTTTTTTAAATCACGTTGGTGAAAATATTTTACAGAAAGAAATGAAGAAAGAAAGGAAGTGCAAGTAAGGGTGTATGTACAGGTGTATGTGTGTGTTTGGTGTGTATGGGTGCAGAGGTATGAACATATTTGAAATTGTAATGAGATTAATTAAGAAAAAACAACAGACGAGGAACAAGAAATAGTGAAGGTGGAAATGAAGAGCAAGAGTGACTGAGTCTTTTAACAGGTTTGTGTGTGTGTATGTGT
Organism: Octopus sinensis; assembly: GCF_006345805.1. Classification (NCBI taxonomy): domain Eukaryota; kingdom Metazoa; phylum Mollusca; class Cephalopoda; order Octopoda; family Octopodidae; genus Octopus; species Octopus sinensis. The sequence continues at coordinate 106,254,400 of NC_043004.1, read as the reverse complement.
GTGAGTGTACGTGTGTGAGTGTGTGTGTGTATGTGTGTGTGCGTGCATATATGTATGGGGGTATGATTTCTTCTCAAGATAAAGAAATAGCAGCAGTGGAGGGAAAAAGAAAAAAACTCACCAAGTTCCACTGGCAGATAGTTCAAGTTGCCTGGTATCAACCGAAGGCGAAAGCACCAGAATTTTCGGTACTCGTTACATATGACCAGACAACAATATAAGGGAACAAAGCAGTGACAACAACAAAAACACCCACCACCAGTTTCTGTGCGAATAATGGCATCACGAGTAATTACTAGTTTATCTCAATTAAATAGAAGACTGACAGAATGTGAGTATAGAGAGAGAGAGGGAAAGAAAGAAGGGGGTGAGACAGAGAAAACGAGAGGGAGGGAGGGAGGGAGAGAGGGTGCATATGATTGCTTGCCTGAGAATACAGATACTAACAGTTGCAGCCCAACAGACGAGGTGGTTTCTCAGGAAAGAGTTGATGATGGCCAATTTCATGAGAGGTGGTGGCGTTTAGAAATGAGAGAATGTCAACAGGAGTCATTTTCTTAGTTTCACAGAGAGAACGAGAGAGAGAGAGAAGAGAGAGGGGGGGGGTTAAACAGTTGGAGAGAGGAGAGGTGTAGGTAGAGTAAAGCAGTAGGCATAAAACTTTTGGTGGGGGTGGTTTGTCAACCAGTAATACAGAGTGGACCTATCAGTTGGATTCAGAACACCACCATCCCCCGCTCTTAAAACACATTCAATAACAACAACAACAACAAAAAAATGAGACAACTAAATCATCTACAAAATATTGTTTACCAAGTCTATCATGTTTTCTACAATTCTTGGGCCCAAACTCTGTCTGGGATACAACATTGAATCTATAGGTAAGATATGTTACTCAACTTAGTTCAGTACATCCACATATTAAATAATGCTTGACACATTTCACATTTAAATTAGATTAATGATAAGAGAGGACACCCACTCATGTGCCATAGTCATTGCAACACCAAAAAAAAAAAAAAAAAAAAAAAAGTGCTTTAACAACAATTTCTGTAAATGTCAAAATTTGCAGGCCCTGTTTAGTGTAATTAAGAAAGTAATTTTTTCACTAAAATCTTCAAGTCATTAACGAGTTATTTCATCAAGCAATTCATTAAACTTATTTTTGAAGTTCTTTTGGTACTTCTGAGACTAACACTTAGTTTCCACCAAGTACTTTTACCCTTGTGCTTTAAAGGCTGTGGGGTTAACCTTTGTAATAAGCTTTAACAATCAGGATAGATCATCACCATCATTATTTTAATTTGTTAGGAGAGTGAATTAGCAGAAATGATAGCGAGTCAGACAAAATGCCTTGACTAAAATCATATTTTAAGATCAAATCCTGCTGAAGTTTATTTGAGCTTCCACAGCCACTAAAATAAAGTATCAGTGAAATACTGAATGGAAAGAGGTGATCTAATTGACCATACGAGGTGTGTCCAAGAAGTATCCAGGAATTGACAAGGCCTACTGGCATGAAAAATTTCATGCATGTGCACTTCTCATCCAAAGGATTTTGCCCATACGGCATTAGTTTTGGCAGGAAAAAATAAAGTCAGATGCTTTTTGAACACACCTCGTATACCTCTCATAGAATTTGAGTCTTTGTACTTCTGCTAGAAATTAGTACAATAGCAGCACCAGCTGGACTAATCTGCAACATTTTCCCTATCATCTTGTTCTTGATTCTCAGAGAAATGCTATTTATTAATTGCAAAACCAAACACAACATAAGATTGCCAGTAATGAGATTTTAAACCTGATCAGAGTTTCGTATTGTGTAAGTGAAGTGTTAGAGAATCTACAAGTTGTGAATTTGTTGATTCTCTAGATTGGTCTGCTGGTTTTAATGGATTGCTCCGTTGGTCTGATTATATTGATAACTTCCAAGCATCCCAGACTGAGCAAAACTGATTAGGACTGTACAACAGCAACAAGAACAACAGTCTGCCAACAATGCTGTCGTGCTAAGCTGGAAAGACTCTCACTGGTAGAATTTGAGCAACCAACATTGGGACCATACAGAATTCCTTTTCTACTCTATGCACAAGGCCCCAAAATTATGGGGGAGTATGCAACTGGTACTTATTTAATTGACCCTGAAAGGATGAAAAGTAAATTTGACCTCGGCAGAATTTGAACTGAGAACATAATGACAGACAAAATACTGCTAAGCATTTCGCCCAACGTGCTAACGTTTCTGCCAGCTCAAAACCCTGAACCATACATAATTCCAGTCAAAAACTGTACGTATGTTTCAATTAATTTGGAAAATAATACAAAACTAGGACAAAATTAGTAAAATAACTTCATTTTTAATCTGTTGTTGCTAGAAAATTGTGATATGAACCTTTTGAAAGGAGAGAGTTTGTATCTTTGAAACTTAGGAGCCATTACAAGTAAGTTAGTATAAAAAAAAGTAAAATTATGTAACATTCACTCTGAAATATTGGAACCATGTCAAACCTCAATATTTCACATGATGACATGATAAAATCGCTTGTGACCATACTAATTGACCTCCTGTTTAACTGCCCTTCCATAATTCAAATTGTTGTGGTTTAACCCTAGGTCAACTATGATCAAAAGGTACTCCAGTCATCTTTTTGTTTTTCGCAGAGTTTATCTAGAAATACATAATACAAAGTATCCTCCTTTTTTAAAGAGACACTTGATTTCTATTTCTAGCAGGTTGAACGAACCATTTAAAGGCTCCCTCACTGGCTTGTTCAATGTAATTTTCTTTGAATACATCACAGCCAAGATCACATGATCAAGATGCAATAACAAATTCTTCCATCTGTTACATGTAATAGCAATTTTCAACTAATTTGTTTAACCTTTTTGATACCAACCCACTTGAGACCATCCCTACTTCTATGATATAAGTGGCTCGTTTTAAAGATCTACAGAAAAACTTTCCATCAAAATTGTTTGTGATTTTAAGTCCCAAACACCAGCTGAATAAAGATATTTTACTAAATTCTTTGTAACTTTAAGGTCCATCTTGAGACCCTGTCACCACTGTTTTTATTGCTTTCGAGCTCCAGCTGACCATTCCTACTGTTTCTTCTAAGAGTCATGTCACTCTTCTACAGCAAGAAGCCTGTTTTGACCTGGCCCCTTCTCTTATATATTTAGCAGTAATAAAACCTTCCCATCAGTTGTGCTAACTGATCGTAACCTCATTAGTGCTGGTCGCATGAAAAAAAACACACCCAAAACACACTGTAGCGTTGTTGGTATTAGGGACAGTGTCCAGCCAGAGAAACTACACCAAAGCAGCAACTGGAGCAAAATGGAGCTCCTGGGCCGATTGAATCCTGTCAAAGCATTGAAACGAGGATGAAGAATGACAGCATATCTCAACAGAAGCAGAGTAACAAAAAAATTAAGTCATTTTTTAAGGAACCCAGATCTAATTTTTTACAATCCATAGTTTCAATAATTGAATATTTAGACATGAATTCTTTCTCTTGAGCAAATTAGGATCGATTGGGAAAATAGGGGTTTCTGTTCGTTAACCATGCAGTGATTTAGGCAAAGACAAAAGTGACTTCTAAAAAGTGGAAACATTGTTATTTGTTCTTTTTTGTTACAATGATGTAACATTTAACTATTAGCTCTTTAACAGCTTTGTATTCTCACAGATTATCTTTCACTAATCTCATCACTATTGAATAAAATTTCAATTAAAGTAACTTTTTAACTTCTTTTTTTTGTGCAATCAATTTTACTAAAATAAATAATGAAAAAAAAAAATTCTTTTTTTTCCAGCTTTTGGCAAGAGAAATCTTTGTTTTGTTACCTCATTTTTATTTCTCTTTCATACAGACACCTTTCAATTCTTGCATAAGTCAGGTGGGGTTCATTGAGGCAGGTGATCTTCTTACTAACCCTCACCTTTTTCCAAACAGTGTAATATTCACTCCAAGTCCAGACATGTTTTCAAGGCAGGTTGCAAATACTAAAGCTACTCAACTACTAATCACTTACACTATCTATCTCCCTCTCTCAACCCCTCACCAAATAGGACCTTATTCAGATCACCAATTCTCAATGATACTCAATCACCATCTATTTATTTCAACTAACAATGCCTTCTAATTCATCAAACTAAATATTGATTTCATATTTTGGCACAAGGCCAGCAATTCTGGGGGAGGGGGTAAGTCAATTAGATCAATCCCAGTGTTCAACTGGTTTCGATCCTGAAACTATAAAAGGCAAAGTCGACCTCGGTGGAATTTGAACTTAGAACGTGAAGATAGACACAACGACACTAAGCATTTTGTTGCTATGATTCTACCAACTGACCACCTTACATCAAGTTAAATATTAACTGCTGTCATCTCAAACACTCATTCATTCCGTCACCAGAGTTGGAACCTTTCAAGACTATGGGCAGTGTCCCTTCATTTAGGAGTACAATAAACAGCAGCAGCTAAAAAAATCTGCAAGCTAATATTAGAGATAGAAACGAGTAAGAGAGAAAGACAAATGGAACCGGTTCCATCAGTTCTTATCACAGCAACCTTCTCTCATTGGCAGCTGTAAATTTCTGAGCAACAAACTAACCATTCTGTCTGTGACCAAACTAATCAGAGATAACTGCAACTCTGTATCAGCCATGAAGACAGCTGTCAGAAAGTTAGTGGAATTATCTTGTAGAAATGAAGATGTAGATATATTATACAAGTTTGTACTTAAATTTATTACTCTTCTTCCCTCTCTCTCTCTCTCTCACTCTGCCCATCACTCTCACTGCTGCAGAGAGAAAAAAATTCACTGAAGGAATGTTGATAATCAAGTAAGATCTTTTTAAAAAACCAGCCCGACCAGTAGTGATGCGTAGGTAGTTACTACAAGCAGTAAAAGACAATCAGTGGGTTAGTAGTTGAAAAAGTAATTCAACCTATGGACTATATTAGACAGAAAAGTAGAAAGACTTTTTTAAGCCTTACTTATTTATCAAGGATTGACTTAAGTGTATTCAGAAACCTAAAACTGAATACCATGTCTGAGATTTTCTTAGGTTAACGCCTGTTAAGCAAGATAACTTGTTTTACCTGCCTTTTCAAAGATTTTTGTTTATGTTTACCAAAGTAAACTTTAGAGAAGTTATTTTTAGATAAAGAACTGTGAAAATATTTGGCGCAGTAAAAAAAAAAAAAAAATACTAACTACACATCACTAAATGATGGGGGTGGGGGAAACTTGCACACTTAGAGATGACTTTATTTCTAGTTGTCAGAATGAATCTCATAGGCAGATGATAGAAAAAGCAACAGATTGGCATGAAGTTGTTAAATTATACCTTAGAAAGTTGGCATTCATGCATAAAATAAATAGGGCTAGAATGTTTTGCAGACTTATGTAACTCACAACAAGTATGTAACAGCAGTAGTAGCAATAACGTTGGTTTTTGATGATAATGATGATGATTGCTTACATAAATATAAGCCTCATATATATATATATATATAAAAGAAGAAATATAATTGATGTGCATATTTACTAGAAAGACATTTGCTATGTTACAAAATAGTTCCAATAACAAACTGACGCCATGTTGCAGACGACTGTGTGGTAAGTAGCTTACTTACCAACCACATGGTTCTGGGTTCAGCCCCACTGCGTGGCACCTTGGGCAAGTGTCTTCTACTATAGCCTCGGGATGACCAAAGCCTTGTGAGTGGATTTGGTAGACGGAAACTGAAAGAAGCCCGTCGTATATATGTATGTATATATATATATATATTTGTGTGTGTGTGTGTGTGTGTGTGTGTTTATGTGTCTGTGTTTGTCCCCCCAACATCGCTTGACAACCGATGCTGGTGTGTTTGCATCCCCGTAACTTAGCAGTTCGGCAAAAGAGACCGATAGAATAAGTACTAGGCTTACAAAGAATAAGTCCTGGGGTCAATTTGCTCGACTAAAGGCGGTGCTCCAGCATGGCTGCAGTCAAATGACTGAAACAAGTAAAGAATATCAATTATGTTTGATATCTAGGTTCAATTCAATGTCATTGAGCACTTTATGGAACTATAACTTACACAGAGTAGAGAGTATTTAGTTCTTACCACCAACTCCTTTTTATATATCGAGTAAGGCCACTTCCCACATGGGACTGATATTGTATGTTCTTCGACACTAATCGGTCAGTGTATTGTTGGCTTTTAGGCTTTTTGATTATATTTTTTTTTTAATCTTTTACTTGTTTCACTCATTGTACTGTGGCCATGCTGGGGCACTGTCTTGAAGGGTTCAGTTGAATAAATCAACCTCAGAACTTATTTCTTTTAAAGTCTAGTACACATTCTATTGGTGTCTTTTGGCAAAATGCTATGCTATGGGGATATAAACAAACCTGTTGTCAAGGTGGTTTGGGACAAACACACATATATGCACACACACACGCTTCCAGTTTCCATTAGCCAAATTCATTCACAAGGCATTAGTCAGCTCAGGGCTATAGTAGAAGACACTTGCCAAAGGTGCTATGCAATAAAACTGAACCCAAAGCCATGTGGTTGCAAAGCAAGACTTTTAACCAGACAGCCACACCAGTATATATTTTTATAATTATTTTTTTCAGGTTTGGAGTTTTTTTCTGTAGTTCTTTGAGGGATTCTTCTATGAGTACCAAGTCATCAGCAAATACAAGTTCCAATGAACACCACACCTGGTCTCCTAATTTATTACCTGAATGACTATAAGGAATATTAAGAGACTGAAAATAGAATCCTCATAAACATTTATCTGTGTTTACAAAATTCCTCTCTGAACTTACAGTTCCACCTGACCTTAGACTGCCAGGTGTGTACTTGACATGATATCTCTCAGTTTTTAAACTACAACCTATCATGAGTGAGAAAGACCTTTGCAATGGGTTTCAATGTTGTACAGAAGATCATTTTCAGCTGAATCCAAGCAGACCTCCCAGTAAGTAAATGTGGAAATACAGAAATGGAATTGGGAATTAATTGTATGCATGTGGAGGCTAATTAATTTCTGTGAAGGTTTTAAATCTTTTACAGAGGACAGAAGTAATCATTGAAATATTGGGTGTTCTATCATATTTTAACACTGGAAAATATATATCTGATGCAGCTGGTGATGATGAGGCAATACTGACATTGAGGATGGTCATTAGGATAATGATGCCAAAAAAGAGGAGATAAGTTTGTAGATATTAAATGATATATCCCAGCAATGCATCATTCAACACTGAACGTTGATTTGGTCAAATCCCATCTGTTGTAACAAGTCAGACTAAAATAGGCTCCTCAGCTTATTTTAGTCCAAATATAACTGTACCAAGTAAGGAAGGCACTACTATGTTTGAAAGGAAATAGATCTGTTAAGAAACATTCAAATTGCTATAGGTACAGTAAAGCCAGATGTGTACATAGGTAAAATGATATATTTGTTACCAAACTAATCCAGATGGGTAACATGTAGAAAAATAAATTCTTGCTACAGAAATGGCCAATATGGTTAAGTGTTAAATTAATGCCTTTAATCCTTTGAAATAAAAGATATTTTTACTGATAAGACAGACAGTATATTTCTATTCTGATAATAGTTGGAAGGTCTGTAGTGTTATGTAAACTATTACAGTCTCTCTTGATATATGAGTATTGGCAATGGCATGACCACCAAACCTCTAACCTTTAGACTAGTCAATAATAGATGCCAGGTCAACATTTAGAAGATGAGGCAGATATTTCAGTATTATTTTTATTCTGTTTCATAAACTGATAACCAAAAGAAAAATTCAGTAGAACAAACAAACTCTGAACTGACGTTGTTTTTCATTTCTAGGCCCGACAGTTGTATACTACTTGGTTGGAGACTACGATTCAGATACAGCCTCCTCATAACCCACACATAACGAGCAGGAAAAAAAAATTAATGAGGCAGTTGACATTTCTGTATATAATTCTCAAGGGGTGATAAGGGAAGCGGTGGGATGCTGCACTGCTAGCAATCACTGGGGTCACCATAGTATTAAATTATTTGGGATAAGGAAGTTCATTAGAAGGGTTCTTGGTTGATCTGTTTGAGTGACACTTTCTCAGAAATGCTACTCATAGGCAAAAACATTTTGGCTATTGTTTTCCCAGATAATCACTGTACAAGACATGCCGTAATGTCCATTACAAAACGGCTGCAGCATTTTTGCACACAGAGAATCATTAAAATTTCTTGGCAAATCTATATAAAATATTTCTTTTGCTATAAAAACCCCACACATTGAAATGGCAGGTGAATATTTTTCAGTGTGTTCTTCATTAAGACCCAGATATCATTTTCTCAAATAACTAGGTTAACTTCAAACACGTTTATCAGCTTCATTTCCTTATAATTTTTATCAGCCACCAGACAGTTTGAACTTGTTCTTCATTTAGAAGCTTTGAATATTGGAAATGTGGCTCGTATTAACATTATCGCAGAATATACTTTACTACTAAATACCTTTACATATTCTGAAACAACTACAATTCTGCAAATCAAATCAAATCACTAAATTCAGAAGTAGGAAAGAAATTAAGGCGTAGGAGTGGCTGTGTGGTAAGTAGCTTACTTACCAACCACATGATTCCAGGTTCAGTCCCACTGTGTGGCACCTTGGGCGTCTTCTACTATAGCCTCGGGCCCACCAAAGCCTTGTGAGTGGATTTGGTAGAGGGAAACTGAAAGAAGCCTGTCATGTATATATATATATATATATATATATATATATGTACGTGTGTGTATATGTTTGTGTGTCTGTGTTTGTCCCCCAACATCGCTTGACAACTGATGTTGGTGTGTTTACGTCCCTTAACTTAGCCGCTCAGCAATAAGAGACCGATAGAATAAGTACTAGGCTTACAAAGAAAAAGTCCTGGGGTCGATTTGCTCGACTAAAGGCGGTGCTCCAGCATGACCACAGTCAAATGACTGAAACAAGTAAAAGAGTAACACAAAAATTTGTGCAATCAAAAGTGAAACTAAACCAGCATTGGTTGACCATGGATGGTAATGTAAGTGGCACAAAACCCATTTGGTTAAATAAACACAATAAAAGCAAGAATGATGTCATATAACCATCAAAATAGAAGTAAGAAGAAAGAAATATTAAATAAACAGAAAGCAGCAGGGAAATGAAGCTACAAGTGAGTGAGATTTGATAAATGTAACAACAGCAGAGTAAGTGCCATGGCAGAACACATCTGTCTAAATATAACTCCTGTGCAAAAGAGTTAGAATGTAAATGAGGTGTTGGAATAAAATGCAAACTTTTAAAAACCAGTGCTTAAGTTTCTGTTTACTTTGCCTGGCTCTGAGCTGGACTAATCAAACCTGCTAGAACTATAACAAGCTGGGTAGGGTGTAGGGGAACAAATTTTGTATGAAAGAGGAATACGACTGGCAGTAACAGGTAAATGGCACAGATCCGTATTCTATAAATAATAAGGAAACATCAACTTGAATACAGCCAATTCTATCTAAATAACACTAACCGGTTTATTAAACATTGGAAGAGGTATTAAATGGAAGCATACAAAACTGAAAACAATTATCAATATATAAATAAAGCCCTTTAAAAAAAAAAAAAAAAAAATTCAGGTGACTAAATAACTCTTTCTCTCTCTCTCATATATACATATAAATTCTCATATATATATATATATATGAACTTTTAAAATAATTTCTATGAAATTACAACTATATATAAAAATTCTTATATATATATATATATATATAATCATCATCAGTATGATGATGATGATGATGATGATATATATATGTAAGAATTTTTTAAATAATTTCTATGAAATTACAACTTTAGCAAAAAAAGATGTGTGAGTGTTTGTGTATGCTGCTGACTGATGGATGGGCAAAGGTAGCAGCCAAGTTAATAATTAACTTTGAGGTGTTCTTGCACCAAATAATACAGCAGCAGTTTACAGATAATAAAAACAAAAATTATAAAGGAACAAAGTAGGGGGAAAAAAAAAACATGGTTTTAAAAGCACTTATTTTCAGTAAAGGCATTCTAAAGTCAGTTCCCATCCATCAAGAAAAAACAAGCTTTGAGTAGAATATTATATTTCAACAGCCTGTGAAAATCAGATGGTGCGCATCAGCACTGAAGAGAGGGTAGAGGTGTGTGGGCAATCAAGATATCCGTGCTCCTTGTATTTTGCACATAAAGAAACACGAATCCCCCCACACATATACACACCTAACAATACAGGTACTTAAAATCATATCAACTGAGAAGTATGTGCTTCTATATATATACATATATATATATACACACACACACATATATACACAACACATTACTGAAAAAGAGGATTACATACATACAAATACATGGAGAACTACAATCAAGGGACTGACTAATCGATTACATTGACCCCTGTACTTATTGATTTTGGTAATAAAAAGGGAGATTAAGGTGCCGCTTAATACATATATAGTAACCTGTAAATAATCAAAATTCAGAAGCAACCGGCATCCAGGAAAAAATAGATAA
>NC_043004.1:106158824-106238824 GCF_006345805.1 Octopus sinensis | reverse complement strand
TTTATCTACATATATATATATAAGATATAAATTTATATGTTTATACGTGTCTTTATACAAAAATATAACACGTGTGTATAAATGTAAACACATATGAACATGTGTGCCTATATATGAGCACCAACTTATTCTAATATGTGTGTGTATATAGTTAAACATTTGTATATACTACAAAGACGCCATACATATGCATACACTGAACGCTTCCAGATCCACCTATGGGTATATATTGGTACAGAGTTGAAAAGTTCTTTTATAATAATAGCGTTATTGTTATATCTTTTTATCGTTGTTATTCCATCATCATCATCAGCATCACTATCATCGTTTCTTTCTGTGGCAGACCAATTCTGGTCGCAGTTACTCAGTGGGAGGAGAACATTTGAATAAACTACAGAAAACTAACATGACACTGAGAGAGAGAGAGAGAGGTGGGAGGGTGTGTGTGAACAGAGAGAGAAAGAGAGAGTTGGGGGGAGGGTGAACAGACAGAGAGATCACCAGAGAGAAAGAAAGAGAGTGATTGATAGAGAGGAAGTAGTTAAATAATAATTTAGGGATGCTGCTTTCTTGTTTAAGGTGGGAGTGAAAGGGAAAGGGGCATTTTATAAAACTGGTTCAACAGTAGATTACTGTATAGTGTTATTATGGCCATGACGTCATGGCAGAGATATTAGTCAACAAGGAGCCAAATGACATCACTAGAATGCTTTTGTTGATGTTGTTTAGTCTAGTACCACTTGGTCATGGGTTCAGTCCCACTATGCAGGCAACCAAAGAAAGCTCTGTCAGTGGATTTGGTAAATGGCAACTGGAAGAAACTTGTCACATGTTTGTGTGTGTCTGTGTGTGTGTGTGTGCCCTTGTCCTGACATCAGGTAATAGTTGTCAAGGGCCATCATAGTTGTACAAGCAAGGTTGCTTGTTTCCAATCTTCTATGAAAAACATGTTTAGAAATGGGAATATATTACGATGCTTGGAAACAGGTGAGTGTTTGGTGACAGGAAGGGCATCCAGCCATAGTAAAAAACTGCCTTAACAAATCCCATTTGACTATACAAGCATGGAAAAGTGGATGGATGGATGGATGATGATGAATATAATAGGCCTATATGTAGGAGTGAGATCATATAGCTCTTGATATCACTGTGATTACCGTGACCGACCAGGCTATCAAATGTTGCTACACATCGCTGGTCACAATGCGCTTTGCATTGTTTTAGCCTTCAAATGATGCCACCTCGCTGGCTAAGCTTTCAGGCCAACAGAAGAAAGAGTGAGAGAAGGTTGTGGCAAAAGAGTACAGTAGGGATCGCCACCAGCTCCTGCCGGAGCCTCGTGGAGCTTTAGGTGTTTTCGCTCAATAAACATTCACAAGACCTGGTCTAGGAATCGAAACCATGATCCTACAACTGTAAGTCTGCTGCCCTAACCACAGGGCCATTGCGCCTCCACAACTCTTGATATAAACAACAGTAAATCAACAGTGTAGATTTCACATTAATAGTCATGCAATGTTTAAATCATCAGATAGTTAGAAAATAAATATTTCTTACCATTACAAGCTTCATCAAGTTCCTGTCTGCTAAACACTAAGCTGCTCTCAGAAATAGCACAGGTATGGAACTGACAACGCCAAATTATCTCGCGTTGGTTTCCCTTAGGTTTTTTGTGATAACATTTGATGAGGACATCTCCACGAAGTGGTATTCCAGGTGATATTGATATCCACACCTTCTGCATGTTGTCAGTGACAGTACTACAATGGATTTAAGTTAAAAGACATATTATTAAAGATACCAGAATGTGAAAAGCAGGGATTGCATGAGAGAGACTGTAAAAGAAGATAAAGCATATGAAGAGTGTCAAAGACTGACGGCTAAATTTATTGCTTCATTTTCCACTTGGAATTAATTCACAGAACCTATGTATTATGTTGTGTTGTTACAGTCTTTGAAAGGTATGTCAAATTTCATGCTTCCAAAAACCAACAGCTAACTAAGGCACCATTTCCGAGACACACCACAACATCAATGTGGCTAATTACACAAGACCAATGAAGTTAATGCAAGGCACAAAGATTTGTATTGAAAAGTCATCAAGTTCAGAGCCTACACTTTGGGAGATCAAATTTGCTCAATTCAATTCAGATACTAAATACTGTACATTTTAATAAAATGCACAAAATGTTCAACACTAAAACAATGAAATAGGAGAACTAAATTTTTGTTTCAATGATTCAGAAAGTTGTGAAATTTGTGACTGTAACTTGTGAATACAGTAATTTTATGGACCTTTTTACGATGGTGGTTTTCCATGCCCAAAGATAACATTGTCATAATCATTTAAGTTAGCATGTCTACACAATTTGATATCTTGGTTTTCTTAATTTAAGCATTACACATAGATTATTATGGCTGCAAACACTGTATAGATGGTACAGGATTGTTCACAGATTGATGTGAGTGAGGTGGTTTGGTTATTTGCCGTTTGGTGGCTCATTTTTTGTCTATCAGAATGTATTTCGTAAATTTCCTGCTTACAGTTATAGAAAAATACATAAGATAAAAGAATGTTTATTACTTACTAGATTCCTGATGTAAACATAGGCTGCATTCCTTGGTAGACCTTAATAAATGGCCGACAGCCCCCTTTGCCATCAAAGTTGGGGACCCCATGGATAAGGATGTGGTGAAGATATAGAGCTTCACTGTTGATGTTGATTGCACTGGATAGTAGACCAGTGAAATAATGAACATACCTGCAAGAGAGAAAAACAAACGTCAGAGCATTAACATATTGGTTTCAAATTTTGGCACAAGGTCAGCAAGTTCAGGGGGAGGGGTAAGTTGCTTACATCAACCCCAGTGTTTAACTGGTATGTATTCTATTGACCCTGAAAAGAAGAAAGACAAATTTGACCTTGGTGGAATTTGAACACCGAATGTAAAGACAGAAGAAACGCTGCTAAGCATTTTGCCCAGTGTGCTAATGATTCTGCCAGCTCACTGCCTTAGAACATTAAAATATTGCTATCTATGCTAGTAAGGTAAAATACACACTGACTCTCACAATTAACTTTTTCCATTTGCTCAACCAAGCGTTTGGGACCAACATATAAAACATCAAACAGAATAAAAACAAATGAGACTATACATGTCAGAAGAAAGTAACAAGTTGTCAAAATACCTTGATATATGGAGGAATAGATAACCCTCTACAAGTAGACACCTCATGGGAAGAAAATTACACAATATCAAACCCATTAAGAGATTGACTGCCCTCCCTTCTCAATACTTTAATCCAGTTGACTAAATGAATAGCAACAGATAGAAAACCTGGTTGATTCAATCTCAGTAGAGTTTGAAATCTGAACTAAAGCTATTGAACGTAAAATGTAGTAAATGTTAATTGTCTCCCTCACAAGGAGTCAACTTAACTGGAGAAAAAGGAGTCCATAATATGGAGACATTTGCAAGATTTTAAACTCCATGGATGAATTTCGCATCCATAGAGTCAACTTATCCGTCACTCACTCTAAATAGTTTTGTTGAGGCAAAATGGTTATGTTGTTAAGTAAATGGTTTTTAACAAGCCATCGACTGCTTCTTTAACTCAAAAGGCTTCTGCTGCTATTATTATAATGATGATGATGATTGTGGAGATGGCAGAAATGCTACAGGCTTTGATAAACTCTCAAAATTATTTAGTTTTATCTCTGTATATTCTGAATTTAAATCCGACCAAAGACAACCTTTGTTTTTCATTCCTCTGGCTACTAAAATATAAACCAGTCATATACTGTGATCAATTCAACAGACTAAATGCTTATTCTTTTTGTATTACCATTATTATCATCATTAGTGCTATTATTTAGAGTCTCAGAATAAATAGATTGGATTGATGATGTATCAGGAAGCCTTATTTGTGTGATGTGTTTATTCCACGTAATGTGGTTCTGCTTTAAAATCCTATCAACTCTATTAATATATAAAATACCAATAAGACTATAGAAGATCAATACAAATGACAATACAGAGAAGGTAAAAAAACAAAGACAAACAAAAGCTTTACAATAGATGCATTGTACTTAGGCAGAAAGTATTGCTATTGTTCAGGATTATTTTCCACTAATAATGGTATGCACATACATACATAAACACACACACACACGCATACATACTTACATACATAATCTACACTAAGTATAAAGAATCAGTTGAAAATACCTGTGAATGCATGTGTGAATATGTGGTGTGTGTGTATAGGTATGCATACATCATTATCATTTCATATTCTCTTTCCATAGACTAGTCATCATGGTTTGGACCAATCATCATGATCCAAGCTGTTTCTTATAGAAAGCCACTGTGCCTTACAACTGTTTCCCATACATATCATTTGGCTAGATCTCTACAGCAGGATGCCCTCCCTAATACCAAACACCTTACAAAGTGTGTTGAGTGGAATTTTTTACAGCACCAACACAAGAGGGGTTGAATAGACTTCAGTGAAACAGGATTAAAGCTAACCTTGCAATATTACACTTTCTTTTCTCTTTTCCTTTCTTGCAAGTTTGTTGAAAACCTCACTAGTTCTGGTGGCATGAATAAAAGTACCCAGTACACGGTAAAGTGGTTGCCATTAGAAAGGGTATCCAGATGTAGAAACTATGCCAAAGCTGACATTAGAGCATGGCATAGCCCTATGGTTTGTTGGATCCTGTCAAACTATGCCAGTATGGAAAATGAATTTAAATGGTGATGGTGGTAATGATGATGAATGAAATATATGTGTGTGTGTGTGTACACTCATACATACATTATATATAGCCTATATATATATATATATACATATATATAGCCTGTGGCACGTAAAAAGCACCCACTACACTCACGGAGTGGTTGGCGTTAGGAAGGGCATCCAGCCGTAGAAACACTGCCAGATCAGACTGGGCCTGATGCAGCCTTCTGGCTTCACAGACCCCAGTTGAACCGTCCAACCCATGCTAGCATGGAAAGTGGACGCTAAATGATGATGATGATGATTGATTATATATATATATATATATATAGAGAGAGAGAGAGGAGAGAGAGAGAGAGAGAGAGAGAGAGAGAGAGAGAGAGAGAGAGAGAGAGAGAGAGAGAGAGAGATAATATTATGTACACACATATATGTACATATTCATATATACATATGAGCAATACACACATTTTCTAACTAGGAAAATGTTCACAGTGACTCCGAAGTTTTACTGGTTGTTGGCTTTGTCAGACAGTCAGAAAAAGTAAATGATTAGCAAAAGAAATATGAGTCTCTACTGAAATGCATTGAGTCGTCTTTCAATTAATCTTGGATTTTGTATTCAACTATACTTAAAAAAGAAAAATACGTACACACACAAACGTATGCACATACAATAATAAACTAATGCTAAAATGAAGTGAATATTAAAAAAAAAAGGGAAGATTAAGAAATTTTAAATACTGTTTGTGTGAATAGGCGTGTATGTTTGTGAGGTTTGAATTATGGTAGGCTACGGTAATTTAATAAACCATAAAAGATATCAAGTTTATTCAACACTAATAGTTACAAGAACATTGACTGCAGCAGTACTTATGACGTTTGTAGTAGCAGCAAAAGTAATTGTAGTAATTGTGGTAATAGTAGGAGTAATAGTATAATAGTAATTACTAGCACACACACACACACACATAAACACAAAGATATATACATAAGGCTATATGATGTTTTTATTACTCTAACCTACAAACTGTATAAAGTTAGTGCTAAAGAGTTGTTATGCATTATCTCCCTTAACAACTTTCCAGCTCTGAGAGAGGTCAGCAGGATTTAAACAGGTTACATTAGCTAGCATTCCCCTAATTCTATTTAACATGCACATATGCACACAAACACACAAGCACAACTATTATGCAATTACTAAACATAGCTAGAAATTATGCATTTGCAAACGCAAGTGCAACGACATAGACACAAACACGCTCATTTTCTTCCCACTTATGTTTTGCTATTTTTCTCCTGCATCAGACACCAACTCCACAGACAACCACATCAATGTCATCAGCCTCTGAGAAATTGAAAAGGTCAGAAGCCTTGCTCTCACTCCACACCTCTATCTTATTTTTAAAAAAAATTCTGGGCAAACCCATACACACAAAGTATATTACAACACAAAATACACTCACACTATTCTACGCATCATAACAGACTGACATATTACTAATGTAATATATAAAACAATAGTTTCATCAATATACATACCACTACACAAATTCACACAGACAGACACATGTATACACAGACAATATTTAACTTTAAATTTACAGACTAATACTAAAATGAAGCGAAAGAAAACTAATGTACTCTTACAAACACACACACACACACATATATATACATAAACACACACACAAAAATGTATATATAAATTCTTTTATTTGTTTCAGTCATTTAACTGTGACCATGCTGGAGCACCAACTTTAATTGAACAAATCAACCCCAGGACTTATTCTTTGTAAGCCTAGTACTTATTCTATTAGTCTCTTTTGCCAAACTGCCAAGTTACGAGGATGTAAACACACCAATATCGGTTGTGAAGCACACAGTGGGGGGGATAAACATATACATATATAAATATACAACTGGCTTCTTTCAGTTTCCGTCTACTAAATCCACTTGCAAGGCTTTGGTCAGCCCGAGGCTATAGTATAAAACACTTGCCCAAGGTGCCACGCAGGACTGAACCCAGAACCATGTGGTTGGTAAGCAAGCTACTTACCACACAAACTATATATACACACACACACACACACACATAACAACCACTAAGCAGTGAGCCAAAGAGGGAACCTGTTTATAGTTGCTCAACATACTAGAAACGATACCCGAATCTCTCAAATCATGCCACACTGTCTTAGAAAAGAACATCTTGGAAACTGTGGTCCTGAAAAGACAGGATAGCCATGACTGGAATGCCTCTGATCATAAGTTAGCTCAATCTGAGATGAGCTGGAGTTAAATAACAACAGCAGCAACCACGGCCAGCAAAAAAACAACAAAAAAAAGACAAGAGACAACCTAAAGTCCCATGGCCAATGACTTGACTGTCTGCACGGCTGGTAACAACAACTAAGCCAGCCTAAGTAGAATAGGATGTAGGTATTTTGTTGTCACACCCTGTCACCTACATAACATAATTACAGTAAACGGACAAATACTCACACACATCTAAGCTTGAAATACACTCTGTAAATGGAACACATACACACAAATATATACATATACAGATATATATATCAAAACACAGACACAACCGTTTAAAGCTGTCAAAAGCTGTAAAACTCAAAGTTAAGTGGATAACAATTTAGACACACACACACACTGTACACCTATACAAATCAACATCTCCAAGTTATATTAAAATTGTTATCAATAAAAAAAAAAGAGATAACTAAATTGAAAGTATAATCATTGATGGAACTTAATGGAACTGTAGGTCATAGCTTTGTCCTAGGGCAAGGCACAATATTAACACTAGCAAACCAACTGGGGTACCATATATGAAAGTTAACATGCAGAGACTAGCATCCAATCTCGTGGGCAAATATGACAGAGATGCAAGAAAAAAAAAAACAGGAATGCAAATCTCATTACTACTGTGTCATTAGGTCCTTTATTCCATCTACCAAGGTATTTAGTTTCGACAGAAACGTAAAAGACATTGAGCCCAGGAAATGTATATACATATCCCAACAATGCAAATATGTAGCAACGCTAATAATGGTTTCTAATTTAGGCACAAGGCCAGCAATTTTGAAGGGCAGGTATAGCTGATTACAGACCCCAGTACTTGACTGACCAATACTAGAGGGATAAAAGGCAAAGCTGACTTCAACAGATTTGAACTCAGAATATAGAACTTTAAATATTGCAGGGCATTTTTTGTCTGATGTTCTTACAATTTTGCCAGTTTGCCACTCTAATAACAATAATAATAATCCTTTCTAGTATAGGCACACAGCTTGAAATTTAGGAGGAGGGGGTAAGTCAATTATATCAACCCTAGTGCGTAACTGGTACTTATTTAATCGATCCCAAAAGGATGAAAAGCAAAGTCAACCTTGGCAGAATTTGAACTCAGAATGTGTAGCAACGGGTGAAGTCCTGCTAAGCATTTCGCCCAGCGTGCTAACGGCCCTGCCAGCTCGTTGCCTTAACGACAATAATAATAATAATAATAATATTGTTTTGTCTTGGTATAAAAGATGGCCTACAGCCAGCAAATATTCTGCTCAATACCACAGATTTGCTTGTCAGTTGTTGACCTTAACCAGTTGAGCATGTCCCGTAGTGGCTGACGATATGTGCATCTCTGATCACGTGCAGAAGTAGTGGAGGAGCATCATAGCCGTGTGTTGAGAGGGATTCTTTGGGGTTTGGATAATTCACCTCTGGAAACATGGGTGTTTCGTTCAACATCCTTAAACAACCCTTATTCAGGGACCTTTTGAGCGGGATGGGTTACTCGACCAGAAGAAAATTCTAACTGGGCCCCACCTGCAAGGTCATGTGTTGTTTATGTTGATATGAGATCACCATGTCGCGCACATATGGTTGTAATGCATGTGCCTAGTGTACCCTTATCAGATGAGTAGTCATGATGGGTATACTGGGCTTCATATATTTTACTCCAGTGTCACTGTAAGGGCCTTCTCCCAGCTAGGACACCTAGGACTACAGGGAAATGCTGAGAACACACTAATCCTCTTGGGTCATTCTTGCCACTTTCAATGTGTATTTTTCTTCATTTTTTTTTCCAGTATTGGTAGCCTATTCTCTAACAGCACCAGCCTTGTAATATTCATCGGGTGGCAAGCTGGCAGAATCGTTAGCACGCTGGGCAAGATGCTTAGCGGTATTTTGTCTGCTGTTACATTCTGGGTTCAAATTCCACTGAGGTTGACTTTGTCTTTCATCCTTTCAGGGTCGATTAAATAAGTACCCGTTATGCACTGGGGTCAATGTAATTGACTTAATCCCTTTGTCTGTCCTTGTTTGTCCCCTCAATGTTTAGCCCCTTGTGGGCAATAAAGAAATTAAATATTCATTTCAACTTTTGACACAAGGCCACAGCAATTTCGGTGGAATGGGTAAGTTGATTACATGAAGCCCAGTACCGAAAAGATGAATGGCAAAGTCAACCTCAGTAGAAATTGAACTCAGAACATAAAGATGGACAGTGTGCTAATGATTCTGCTAGCTCCCACTTTATTACTAATGATAATATTAATATCTCACACTTGCAAAGGCTAGAAACTATTGATTAAGCTGATCTCAATATTCAACTGATATATTATCAAAATCTTGCTATAATGTATGTCAACATACCAATTAGTTTACTAATGTTAAGCAACTATTTTTGCATAAATACAAACATTAATCTTATATTTGCACTAATTATACAAACAAGATTTGAAGAAGGAAAATCAAATGAACACAAAAGACATGAAAACCAACAAACGCTACTGTGAAATTTCTACCAGTGCCATGGTCTGTTGTAATTTGATGATGATGATGATGATGATGATGTACAGATACAATAGTTGCACTGCTAAATCTGTTTTTGTGGTTGCTGTTTAACCCCAGGCCAGCATTGAGTGAGTAGACCTATGGTGTTTCAGTCATAATCATCCTGCTTTTCAGGAATGTCTAGGGCTGTATTATTGAAGAAAGAGAGTGATTTCAGGGAGATTTAGCAATTATTTCTTGCAGGGCGTATGACCATGTAGAGGCTCCTTTGCTAGCCCGTGCAAATTGCTATTCTTATATTTTAATAGAGCTACCAATGGTGCACTGATATTTCAGCAGATACCTATGGTGATCCACTATCCGGGTTTGTTGTTTCCAGAATGTCATGTGCAATAGAGAACAGTAATCCTAAAAAAAACATCCAAGGATAAATGGAAGAAATAATAGAAATATGTTGTCTTACCTTCTCTGTGATGGTTGTGGCAAACCACCAAGTTTGTCATCATAAAATCGCTTCATAGCGAATCTATCAAGAGCTTGGTCTTTGCTGGAAAAAAAAAAAGGAAAATGATGAGTTACAATTAGAATGTGAAACCAACTCCTACATTCCAAGATTGGCAAGCAAGAAGCAGGTAAGTAACAGGTATAGATACAGTTACTTTCTTGAATCATACCGACTCATAAGGGCTGGTTTCCTGGTTTCACGGCATATATATATATTCCCCACCTGGATGCGACCCTGGTCCGTTGCAGGATTAATCATTTTTGCCAGCTGAGGGAACTGGAGCAACATGAAGTGAAGTGTTTTGCTCAAGAATACAATGCATTGCCCAGTCCAGAAATTGAAACCACAATCTTACGATCATGAGTCCAACACTCTAACCACTATGCCACATGCCTCCACAGTAAATAAGTAAGTACTGCCTTGAATCCTAGAACTCATAAGGCGTATAAGTGACCAAAATCACAAGACTTTCCGTAAACAGGACACTGGCTTGTTGCAGGGTCACTCATTTATGGCTAAGTGGACAAGATCTAAGTGAAATGAAGAGTTTTGCTCAAGATCTCAACACACCTCCTGGTCCAGGAATCGAAACCACAATCATGTGATCACGAATGCAAGAATAAAAAAGGGGAACAGCTACATTAAATATTACACATGGAACTAAATGAGGTAATATTAAATATGAACTCACCTGAGATAAATAAAAGAAGTTACAGGTAAGAATGTATGTTCAGTTAAATGTGAAATGCCCCAAGAATAAATTTAACTTTTCTGTGGCAAACTTAGGAATACACAGGTAAATTAACTAAAATCATTAAATGTGATCCTAACTGTGGAAGAAACCTGCAGAAAAGGTAGACCCAGGAAGACAAGGGATGAGGAGGTGAAGCATGACCTTCAAACATTGGGCCTCATGGAGGCAATGACAGGAGACCAAGACCTTTGGAGATATGTTTTGATTGAGAAGACCTGGCTACTAAAGTGAGATTGCAGCCATGGCCGATGCCAGTGTTGCATGTCCAGCCCATTTAAAAGTACCCTTGATGCATTGGGCAATATAATATGCTCGAGAAGACCTTTTGAGTCAAGTAAAACCTGTATCATAGCTGTGGCCAGTGCTGCCTGGCTGGCTTCCATGCCGGAGGTACATAAAATGCACCATCTGAACGTGGTTGATGCTAGTGCTCCCTGACTAGCTCTTGTGCCAGTGGCATGTAAAATGCACCAGCCAAACATAGCCGATGCCAGTGACCCTTGACTAGTTCCCATGCCGGTGGCACATAAAATGCATCATCTGAACATGGTCGATGCTAGGTCCACCTGATTGGCTTCCTGTTAACATGGTTGATGCCAATGCCCCACCAACTGGCTCCCATGCTGGTGGCATGTAAAAAGCACCTACAACACACTTGGAGTGGTTGGCATTAGGAAGGGTACCTAGCTGTAGAAACATTGCCAGATCAGACTGGAACCTGGTGCAGCCGCTGGCTTTCCAGACTTAAGTCAAACCGTCCAACCCATGCCAGCATGGAAAACGGATGTTAAACGAGGATGATGATGACCAGTTCCATTTACAGGTCTGCTAATCCTAGATTGAGCTTGGAACGACATCAAAACTATGTGCTCGAGCAATTTCAATAAAAGCAGGAATAGATAGTGCCAGCAATGACACCAAACTTACATACCAATAATTAGAACTAGTCTAAGTTACACCAAATATAATTTGAATCTACCTGGAATCGATATATCTTGGCCAAGTGTGATGGTAATGTGTTTGGAACAGAGGTAAAAAAAGATATAATTCCAAGTTACCTGGAGCAGATGTTACAGTAGTTCATGTAAGCAGCAGTAACCACGGCAATTCTACCTTTGCCTCCTTTACAATGAATGACAACAATATGCTGAGGGTCAGAATTTAACCAAGAGTCAATAGATTTGCAAATGCTACATAATCGCTCCAGGGGTGGTGCCAGATGATCTGGCCAGCCGAAATCAACAACCTGAAAGAGAAAAAGATAAAGAATTGAAGTAAAATATTGATTTTTATAACAAGTGATGATGATGATATCACACAGAAAGAAGAAAGTTCTTTTACTCGTTTCAGTCATTTGACTGTGGCCATGCTGGAGCACCGCCTTTAGTTGAGAATATTGACCCCAGGACTTATTCTTTGGAAGCCTAGTACTTATTCTATCGATCTCTTTTGCCGAACTGCTAAGTTACAGGGATGTAAACACACCAGCATCGGTTGTCAAGCGATGTTGGGGGGGACAAACACAGACACACAAACATATACACACACACACATACATATATGTATATATATATATATATATATATATATATATATATATACACACACACACACACATACATATATACGATGGGCTTCTTTCAGTTTCCGTCTACCAAATTTACTCACAAGGCTTTGGTCTGCCTGAGGCTATAGTAGAAGACACTTGCCCAAGGTGCCATGCAGTGGGAATGAAGCCAGAACCATGTGGTTCATAACCAAGCTACTTACCACAGAGCCATTCCTACACCTATTTAAAAATTTATCACCCTATACCTATCATGTCAACTTGTGTTACGATAGAATTTGCAAAAGATATTTCTACTCTCATATTTGTTATTTAGGTACATATCATCCCCGATTGAGAAGACCCATGATCAGAGAAATTCTAGCTGTGGTCATTTTGTATATCTAGGGATATACTTGTTTATGTGTTGCTTTTTGAAGGTGGCATGGAGTGATGAGGGAGATTTTAGCAGCTATTTCTAGCAGACCGAGTAAATACATAGATATTCTTGCATTGAAGTAACGATCGCTGAAGTGGTGTTTACTTCTTGGGGTATAAATAATGACACCACTATTAGAGAGATTCATAACAGCTAACACATTGGCGGAAGGAGGAGGAGAGCCCCTCTAACAGAAGATGCTCAACTGACTGGTGATTTCTCAATTAGTCTGGTGGTTTCAGGACATTAAGTATCTTCCGGGCAACAACCTTACAATAAGGCAAACATCCTACCTAAGCAAGAATTAGGTTTAATGTTAAATGAATTGGGAAACACTACATTACAACTGGATGAACTGATTACAAGAAAAGTCTTTTACAATGTAAAATGCTTCAGTTAATCTGATCACTAATCTTTCTTGGTAGAGAAATAAGATTTAACTCATTAGCATTTTACTTGATCCAAATATTCTACCTGTTTTATTTTTGTTTAAACCAGCCAGAACTGGCCTTTTACACCCACCATACAAAGTCATTTTAAAAATGAACATCACATCATTGAAATCTCCAAGCTACAAAACAATAAGCATTACATTTGACAGAATTATCTGAATGCTAAAGGGTTAAATGTTTGGAAAACGATTCCAAAGATTAGTTGCTTTCATTTCTTATTAATTTCTTATAAAATTTCAATGAATCTTTTGGAAACCTATTGGTTTATGTACTGCTTGTTCCAGGTTTTATATCAAATGTTATATAGGTTATATAGGTTATATAGCAATCTTCTATATAACATAAAAGACTGCAGGGTAAAAAAAAAACAAACAAATAAACAAAGAAAACATGTAAAATCTTTTTTAAGAAAATTTCTCCAAAGATATGATATGACCTCTTTTAGATGCCTGATACTGTCTGTCTTTAAATCAGAAAGAAATGTTCAGTTGCCAATAAAGATATCAATGTAAATTTCTTCTGCATCACCCTAATTCTAGCCATTCTACTGTCTGTCTTTAAATCAGAAAGAAATGTTCAGTTGCCAATAAAGATATCAATGTAAATTTCTTCTGCATCACCCTAATTCTAGCCATTCTACTGAAACTAGTTCCACCAACCATAACCAATTATGTCACCTTATCTACCATTTCTAGCAGACCATCTGGGATTATGTATGGTCTTTCACTCATAGATTCTCGTTTATCAACCTTGCAGTGCAGTGTACCAAATTCCAATACATCTTTTGTATACAATCTTTGCATAGACCACCATATGGAGCTGAGCTTCTGTCTGCTCTCTTCTTTCAAACTGAGCAGTACCTCTTTCTTGAAGTTTCTGTGACTCCTGTTACCAGCCATTAATTTAGTCTTGGTTATAGTCTTCTGACTTATGCTGATTATTCTAAACTCTAAACTTCAACTGTCCTATTATTCTGTTTGAAAAACAAGTGACAACACATATCAGAAGGATGTGTTATAATACTATTCCATACAAACAATAACAGCCCCTGCCAACAATCTAACATACCTCCATCAACAGCTTCCCCATGGATATCATAATGGTTTCAACACCTGGGCAGTACCATTCAATCTACCAGTGGTATCAACAGCACTAAAAGAAGTGTTGTTTGGGAACAAACATACCAAAGACAACTAATTCTTTGAACAACACTAAATGATTCTCCTCTAATCAAATGTTCTAGAAAGACTTTTAACTGGGAGTGCTAGCTTCTGAGGTCATGTTTAATGAAGTAAATGGTTAGTTTCTCAGTTTCTCAAGCATTCCTCCCTGGATGCAACACAAGTTCATCACAAGGTTACTCATTTTACTAGCAGAGTGAACTGGAATAACAAGAAATGAAATGTTTTGCTCAAGAACACAATGCATATTCCAGTTCGGTATCAAAATCATCAACTTGCAGTTATGAGTCAAACACCCCAACCACAAAGCCATGCACCTCCACTAATGAAGTAAATAGTGGAAGAATATTAAAAATTTTGAATAGAGTTAAGTGACCTCAAAGCAGTAATCTTAGTCATCTCTTTCTGCTTAACCTTGTAGTCTTGATGTATATTGATAATCCAGATGATTATCAATTCTATTGTTTTCTGTCTGAACAACTAATCTATCTTTCTAGAGGTAGACTTTGCTTTTATAACAAGAAAACAATTTGAATGTACTAAAATCAATTTTTTAAAGCAAGTTCATATTGATGATACATGCTTTTCTACTCTAGGCACAAGGCCTGAAATTTTGGGGGAAGAGGCTAGTTGATTAGATCGACCCCAGTATGCAACTGGTGCTTAATTTATCAACCCCAAAAGGATGAAAGACAAAATCGACTTCACCTTGTGGGCCAATGTTTCTGCCAGCTCGCTGCCTTTGATAATATATTCTGAAGAGTCAATAATTTATGCTAGTAACTAATGGTTTCAAATTTTGGTACAATGCCAACAATGTTAGGGCTAAGGTATTGATTACATCGACCCCAGTGCTCAATTGGTACTTGTTTTCTTAACCTCAAAAGGATGAAAGTCAAAGTCAACTGCAGTGGAATTTGAACTCAGAATGTAGAGAGCCGAATGAAATGCTGCTGAGCAACAATTCTACCAGTTCACCACTTTTATGTTAGTAAATAACAAAAATGCTTTCCTAAGAATAAAATTTCTCGAAGAAGTCTAATGATGTCCACACATGCTTGCCTACTCACACAAACACATCTTTGTATGTATGCATGCATACACACACACAGTGTGTGCATGCATATACACCCATCGACAAACGAAGTGGTCTCTCAAAAGGTATGATTGCTCCTCTCTGACCAGTGAAAAAAACCCAAGCATTAAAATAAACCCCAAACCACAGATTCGAAGAGTTAAAAGATTCACTGTGGAAAGAGCAGCATCATGAAGGATATGTGCTCTCTTGTAAAATTGCTGTGTGTTTCAATGATTTCCTGTGTCAGGCGATCGGAGTACAGGAAAAGCTTTAAGCTGTCTCAGCAGCCCATGTTTGTCAAGTTAATAACAGTCAGCAATAGATTAGAATATCTAGATTAATTGACCAAGAGGTTGGGAGATGGAGAGGTTATAGAAGGTAGAACTTTTAGCAACAAACTCACTTTAGCAAATGCTGACAGAATATACTAACGCATAACACACACACACACACACACACACTCATATTTTAAAACATGTCAGATTGTATTTCCGCCAATATTTTTATATAATTTTACCCATTACACACACACACACATTCATACATATATGTATGTATGTTTGTATGATGTATGTTTGTTTGTATGTATGTATGTATACACAAACACACACACATATACACACACACATACATACATATATATATATACACACACACATACATACATATACACACATACATAGATATAAATACATACAAACATATATATATACACACATACATATATATATACACATACATACATATATATACATACAAACATATATATATATATATACACACATACATATATATATACACATACATACATATATATATATATACACATACATACATATATATATACACACATTTATATATACATACACACATATATATACACATTTATATATACATACACACATATATATACACATTTATATATACATACACATATATACACATACACACATATATACATATATATATACACACACATACATACATATATATATACACACACACATACATACATATATATATATACACACACATACATACATATATATATATATACACACACATACATATATACACACACATACATACACACACACATACATATATATATACACACACATACATATATATATACACACACATACATATATATATACACACATACATATATATATACACACACATACATATATATATATACACACACATACATATATATATACACACACATACATATATATATACACACACATACATATATATATACACACACATACATAATATATATATATACACACACACACACACAAACAAACACACGAAAAAATATGTTAAAATGTATGAATAATAATCACATGATATCTTAGAAAGAGACTAAACTCAAATTTCAAGTAGTATCATAAATCGTTTCTTTAAAATTCTAAATTTTCTGTATTTTTTCCTAGCAAAAAAAAAAAAAAGGCTAATGTATTAAAAGAATGGAACTAACACATGATCTTTTAGACAAAGTATCCAGCACTGTAAATGGACAACAGTTTGTGCTGTGTCAGAAACTGTGTGGCCAATGACTTAAGTGTGAGTTATACACAAGAGACTAAGTTGCTATGTTGGAAACTAGAAATAACCATGTGTTTGGGCAAATCACTTTTATCTTATCCTCCTCATCATCAGAATATAGTAGTAGTAGTAGTAATAATAATGATGAAGTTATTGTGTATAGTTCTCAGGTGCACTACAACTCATCAAAGGCGCATGTATACAGTACATAGAATTATGTACAAAAGTCAGGAAAAGTTATGTATATTGTGTATGAGTCATAATATACAAGTGTGCATGTGTATGGAGTGGGGTGGATATCAGGTGTAGTGTTGGTGAATTTCAGGAAGCATGGAGGTTTTAAAGGATGCAATGTCTGGGCAACTAACAACTGATGCAGGTAGAGTTTGTTCCATGCTTCAGCAACTCTGAGTGTGAAAAAATGATTTTGAAAGTCATGGGAGCTGTGCTGTTTTCAGACTTTGTATGCATGAAGGTGCATAGATTAGTGGTTAGAGCGTCGAACTTACGACCGTGAGGTTGTGAGTTTGAATCCTGGACTGGGCTGCATGTTGTGTTCTTGAGCAAGACACTTTATTTCACATTGCTCAGTTCACTCAGCTGTAGAAATGAGTTGCAACATCACTGGTGCCAAGCTGTATCCGCTTTTGCCTCTCCCTTGGATAACATCGGTGGCATGCAGCAAGGAGGCTGGTATGCATGGCGACTGCTGGGCTTCCATAAACAACCTTGCCCGGACTTGTGCCTGGGAGGGTAACTTTCTAGGTGCAATCCCATGGTCATTCGTGACCAAAGGGGGTCTCTGATGCATGCCCATGTGTATTAGACACATGGAGCTCAAAAAGGTGTTCAAAGTGGTTGTTGGTGTGATAGTTGTCCTTCCTATTGTCAATCCTCAACTGTTTCCACAGGAGGCTGGATGATGTATGATGGTGATGCTCATTTAGTACCATCACATGATGTCTCAACAAGAGAGCACACAAACATAACATACATGCATAAATATATATATATATATATATATATATATATATAATACTTGTATTTCAAAGGGCCAGCCATGCTACATTCTGTGTCACACTGAATCTCCTTGAGAACTATGTTGATGATATGCGTGTCAGTGGAGCATGCATATCAACTTGCATGTTAATTTCATGAGGAGGTTGTTACACTGATCATATCGACTGGAACATATCGTAACCTCCAGGGTACCACTTGTTTTATATATATATATATATATATAATGGGCTTCTTTCAATTTCCATATGCCAAACCCACTCACAAGGCTTTGATCTATGCTTGCTGTAGCAGAAGACACTTGCCCAAGATGCCATGCAGAGGGACTGGACCCAAGACTTCATGACTGAGAAATAAGCTTCTTAATCACACAAACATGCCTCAGGGCATGCATGCATCCCCCCCCCCATATACATATATATAATATCAGGATAATAAAGATTTTAGAAATTTTTACTACCAGTGGCCTAGTGTACAGAAAAATTAGTCAAAATACAGTGTACATTTAAACACATTAAGAGGTATCCATCATAGGACTCCCTTATGCTAGAAGGAACAGCTAAAGTCCAAACCACTAATTAGGGATAAATTCTCAAAGGGAATGAAAGATAAAAACATTTAATGGCTGGACATTTATAGATGGTAAATGCTTTTATTTTTCATTCCCTTCGAGAATTTATATATATATATATATATATATATATATGAAGAAATCTGTTTAAATTCCAACCATTGAACCAAATCAACATTACATACTGAGTGGAATTTTAGGTTCCTTATTGATTTTCATTAAGGTATAGAAACCGGTAGGTAAAGAGTTTGTAGCAAAGCCCCTCCCTTACTGACCATCAAACTAATCACATGAAACCTGATAGAAAGACCGGAGTAAATACATCAACACTGTAAACACCCGAAAGTAATCAAGCCAGTATGACAACAACCACAACAACAAAATACCACTAACAACCTGCTTATTTGATTAACTCTTGCTGACCACCTCCACTTTGCTAAGCTTTCCAACCCCACCCACCAACACACTAAACCATTTATTAATTCAATTGAGTGTAATCTAATGGCTGGGCATTTATTATCATTATTATTATTATTATTATAAACTATTGGGAAGTAATTAGTAAGTAGACTGGTCTCCACTGGTGTGATGTAGTCCAAAGCCAAATATGTTGAAGTGGTTAAACTCGTGTGTTATACACACACAAAAAAAAAAAAAAGAAAACTAACTTTCAGTAAACAAGACTGGATAATGGTGAGAAGTGTATACTACAGTACACTGTCATCACATCCCCTGTTTTCCATATGACTAATAGGCTAACAAGGTAAAGAGTATATTGACAGACATTGATGATGATGATGATGATAAAAACAAAAAATACTTTCTTGCAAAATAAACATACGTTAATGAATCAATTATTTTTCTACAAGAAGTGAAATAATGAACAGTAATTTTGAACGGATATTGTAGAAATACTTTAATGGGTTAGAATATAAATATATAAATTGGTCTGTTGCCATTGAGAATAAAGAGAACACAAGGGTGGGTGGGCCCTTCCAATTACACAAACACACAAACCATATACATACATATATATATATATATATATATATATATATAGATATATATATATATATATATAGAGAGAGAGAGAGACAGAGAGAGAGAGAGAGAGAGAGAGAGAGAGAGTGTGAGAGAGATGATAGGATGAAATGAGTGGAAATGGCAGCCTGATTAACTTGGAATAAATGTTGATTGGTGTGCAGTTATTTGATGAGAGGTACAACTAATGTTTTAAGCAATATCACAAGCTCCATTAAATCATACGACATGAAGGAGAAACAACAAACGTCGGCCTTTTGTGCTCAAAACTCAAAATGAAAATCTTCAGTTTTCCTTCATTCTTCATTAATAATCAGAAAATTTCTCCAATATTTGACAGAAATCCACCCCTGTTGGTTTCTTTTGCCAAAATGCTAAGTTATGGCAATGCAAACAAACCAGCACTGGTTGTCAAAATAGTGAGGAGGAACAAACACACACACACAATATATATATTTGTATGCATTTATACATGCATTTATACACAGACTGGGCCTGGCGCAGCCTTCTGGCTTCCCAGACCCCAGTTGAACCGTCCAACCCATGCTAGCATGGAAAACGGATGTTAAACGATGATGATATATGCTTACACAAAATTTCTGTTTACTAAATTCACTCACAAGGCATTGGTCAGTTTTGGAACCATAATAGCAGACATTTGCCCATGGTGCCACACAGTGGGACTGAACTTGAAACCATACGGTTGCAAGACAAGCTTCTTAATCACGTTCAGTACAGAAAACACCAGCTTGATTTCGGTAAAACCAGACGGTACATACAAAGTCAAATAGAAGACACTGCAAGGGAGAGTCATCGACTTTTGACAGAACAATCAACAGAATGACTGAAATATTACTGGGGAGGGGGGAGTTAATCAAGCTAATAGTTGCCTCATAGTAAGGAGAGTGAAGTAGTGTTGGTCACGGAATAGAAAGGGAGAAGGTAATAATGTGGTGGCTATGGCAGAGTGGCAGCAATGGTAAGAAGATGGTGAGATAATAGTTGGAAACTGAGGGTGCCACCAGTAAGGTGATGGTTGGAATGGTGGTGGAGGGAGTGGTAGTTATAAATTTTGTTGGGGTGGATTAATGATATGATGATTGTGGTGATGTAACTAGTGGGATAGCAATGTGGTGGTGTTACTGGTATTACTGTCAATAACTACTTTTAAAAGTTATTCATACATGTTCTGTGGATGGTTAACTAGACAATGGATGTAGAGATCAAAGGAGAGGGAGAGAGATAGAAAAGGAAAGAGAGAGAGAGGGGAGGGGGGGGCTACACAAAACAACAAAAATGGACAAAGATAGAATAAGAGGAGAGAGAGAGAGAGAGAGAGAGAGTATAGGGAGTGTACTGAGAGAGAATCAGAAAGACATGAAAGGGGGCAGAGAGAGAGAGGGCAAGAAAGGGAAAAAGAGCAAGAGAAGAAAGGAGTGGAGGATAGTGAGAGAAACATTGAGGAAAGAGGTGGGGAGGGAGATGACTAAAATAATGTAAAATGAAGTTAATCAACAATATATAATATAACAGTGTGTGTGTGTGTGTATGCGTGTGTGTATATATACATGCACATATATATATATATATATGCATGTATATATGTGTGTGTGTGTGTGTGTGTGTGTAAGTATACATGTGTGTATGTGTGTGTGTGTGTGTGTATACATGCATATATATGTATGTATATATATGTATGTATATATATATATGTGTGTGTGTGTGTGTGTGGTGTGTGTGTGTGTGTGTGTGTGTGTGTGTGTGTGTGTGTGTGTGTGTGTGTGTATAAGCTACAAAGTTAAACAACTCGCCTACCATTATCCCCCCCTCCCTTCGTACCATTATTCACACTCTCCTGGGAAGAGGAAACAAGTTCTTTCCTTCCTCTCTTCCTAGCTACTTTAAAAGAGAGATCAGGTCCCCACTCTGCCAATACACACCTCTCAGCTGCCCCTGATTTCCACCCAGTTTCTCTAGGGAGGGGAGAGTTAGTCTGTGATTAAACAACACATGGACACTGTTGGTCAGTGTGTAGGAAAGGGGGGGGGGGCTTGGATGGGGAAGGCGGCACTGAGTACAGCGGCAGCCAATGGTTCCAGGACAAACAGAAAAGCTTTTTGGTCTAGATAACAAACAGAGTGTGCCTGGAACTACTCAACACAAAATTGATATATAAAACAAAACAAAAAAAAAAAGTACACACCCCACCCCTACTTCACGGAAGAAAAAACAAAACAAAAGTACATTTACTCCCCACTTCCACCATTACCACAGTTGCTACCACCAATACCATAATATCTACTGCTACCAACACATTATCATTATCACCATATCATCATCACCACTAGAAATGCTGCCTCTCACCATCACTCACCACTACCATTATTGCATGCCTCTTACCTTGTATGGGTTCCCTCAGCAGCTGCCCCACACCCCACACCATGCATGCCTTAACCACCAACCGAACTTGAGATAACAGGCTGCAAGATTTACTTAGGTTTCCAGTGAAATGACTGATCAAACAAAACCAAAGCAAATATTATCAGGCAGGTTGGTAGGTAGAACACTGGCTATTGTCCTCTGTATTGCAGGGATACATGCACACACACACACAAATTATTATTATAATTATAAAAAGGTAAAGGGAGTTTACTTAACGTAAAAGGAAATTGCTTCATTTATATCAACATCATCTTTGCATCTGTTTTTCCATTCTTTTCCAGCACAATGTCCTACTACTTGTAGTTCCTTATTTCTTTATTGCCCACAAGGGGCTAAACATAGAGGGGACAAACAAGGACAGACAAAGGGATTAAGTCGATTGGATCGACCTCCAGTATGTAACTGGTACTTAATTTATCGACCCCGAAAGGATGAAAGGTAAAGTCGACCTCTGCGGAATTTGAACTCAGAACGTAACGGCAGACGAAATACCGCAAAGCATTTCGCCTGGCGCGCTAACGTTTCTGCCATTCCTTGTCATCTCTTTGGTGAGGTTAAGCCTCCTAAAAATCATCCTCCACCACTTCCCCTCCCCACCAAGACTTTCCCACTTTTTCTCTTCCATGGGTAACTTCTGTGTAAATTACTTGCTACTTATTTGTCATCTTTCATAGGTTTCACTCATCCATATCAGTACAGTCTTTCCTCTTGTGCACTGCATCCGATTCCTCTTACACAGTCTTTTTCTCTTGGCTCATTGGTACTTGCTCGTTCATCATCATCATTTAACATCTGCTGTCCATGCTGGCATGGGTTGAACAGTTTGACCAGAGCCAGGAAGCTGAGGAGCTGCATCAGACTCCAGTCTGTTCTGGCATTGTTTCTAAGACTGTATGCCCCTCCTAATGCCAACCACTTTACAGAGTGTGCTGGGTGCTTTCACAACATACTGCATGGGCACTTTTATGTGGCACCGCCCATAAGTGCTTCACATCACCAGAGGTACTAGTCTTAACACTTCTGCAGTGGAGTACAGGTCTTTTTGAGCACAACAAGGTGCCAGGCATCTCGGTCTTTCGTCATCTTGCCTGAAAGCTTCAGCATCCTGAGGTTGTTCCTCAATACACTAACATTTACATAGTTAACGGAATCACTCTTGCCTTATTTCTTTCCAGCCTTTGAACATCCCCTGCACTGAATGCCCATGCTTCACAACCATGCACTGTCACACTTTGTACACAAGCACCACAAGATTAACCCTTCACTTGAAGAGAGCACCATTTTGTTGCCAGTAGGAATAAACTTTCTCTTTCTCTCTCTAAACATTTTCCATTCTATCCTTATTCTGTCTACTGTTCTTTTAGAATATCCATCACCTTTACTGCTAATTCAGCCACTTAGATAACAGAATCTGTCAACTACTTCTAAAGAACCTTGCAGGTATTTGAAACAACTAAATTTTTAGATACTAAAAGAAATCAAAGGCCAGATGGTGGTGGTTCTGGTGATGATATACTGGGTAACAAATTAAGTCTATTTGAAAATGATACTCTGAAATTAAACACAATAAGTGTGGGGAGTAAACCTGGTCTTTTTGGTTAGGCAGCCATGCATAATAATCATAATATATCCAAGATATCTCAATTCCCTCCATAATGAATGCTTATGACTAATAACTTGCCTACTTCAGCACAAATACAACATGTAACTCAAGGTTAGGTAAATTTCCGTTAATGCCCAATAGAAGATGTGTCATTGTCATTTGATCTTTAAATGGTAACTAACACCTGGGGTGTATTTAGTTAAATTATATATATAAATATGTGTGTGTGTGTGTGTGTGTGTGTATAATAGGCATACAGTTGTAAACAAGACTTTAAAATAATAACTGTGTGATGTATGTGCACGTGCACAAATGGCAAGCAAAGGATATACATAGACAGAATCAAAAGGAAGTTCTACCCTTGTTTTGTGTATTGTTGAAATTTGAGGAAGTTGTGTAAACTAATACAATAAACCCAGTCCTTTTTAGAGATCATGTAAGGCCAAGTGTGTGTGTGTGTGTGTGTGTGCACACAAGCAATATATATATCTACACAAAGGATCAGCTGTGCCACAATATGTAACCCAATACTTGAAAGATGGTATAAGTTCAAGTGAGATTTACTTACATGAACATTGATTTGGGATAAATCCTCTCTTTTTTCTGAAAGATTGATAACCTGAAAAGAGAAAACAATAATTTAATTTCAGAAATGATTGAATGAGACCTATAATTAATGACACAATGGGAAATTTTTATTGAATAAATAAAATAGAAGCCACTTAGGGTTAAATTACTAACATATTGTAAAACTACAATTGGTAGGAATTTGGAAGTTATTACCTCGAGTCATTTCTGGTGAATGTTGAAGAAAGGTGTTACTTTTGCTGTGGCCATTTTAAAAATATTGTTCCTGGACAAAATTATTGGTGTCATCATCATCATCGTTTAACATCTGCTTTCCATGCTAGCATGGGTTGGACGATTTGACTGAGGTCTGGCGAACCAGATGGCTGCACCAGGCTCCAATCTTGATCTGGTAGAGTTTCTACAGCTGGATGCCCTTCCTAACGCCAACCACTCTGAGAGTGTAGTGGGTGCTTTTACGTGCCACCGGCATGAGGGCTAGTCAGGCAGTACTGGCAATGGCCATGCTCAAAATGGTGTATTTTACGTGCCACCTGCACAGGAACCAGTCCAGCGGCACTGGCAACAACCTCGCTTGAATGTTTTTTCATGTGCCAGTAAGGCGACGCTGGTAACGTTCACGCTCGAATGGTGCATTTTACGTGCCACCAGCACGAAAGCCAGTTAGCTGCTCTGGCAACAATCATGCTCGAATGAGTTTATATGATTCCTTACTTGAAAAACAGCATCATTATCATTGGTTAATGTACACTTTCCCTGCTTGCATTTGTTGAAGCAGATTTTCTACAGCTGGATCCCCTTCCTGTGGCCAACCTTCACTTGTTGGCAAGCAAAGTAATATTTCTCCCATGGCTAGACATGCTCATTTACAGCTATCACATGATGTTGAGACAAGGGTTCACGCACCCACACATACAGGCTTCTTTCAGTTTCTGTCTACCAAATCCACTCAGAGCTATAGTAGAAGATGCTTGCCCAAAGTGTCATGCAGTGAATCCGAACCCAGGACCATGTAATTAGGAAACTAGCTTCTGAACTGCACAACTATGCATGTCTATAAGGGACAAACAAGGTTGTAAAACTACGCACATGGTTGAAAAAAAAAAAAAAAAACAGTGCCTGAATAAATATATTCTGCTAACTCATGCTAGCATAGTAAAAATGGATGTAAAAATGAATGAACTAATACAGTAATTATAACACTGATGCCTTGACTAATCAGTATTTTATTTACTCTAAATAAATTTTATACCCATTCATAAAACATAGGGGCATGTTAATTTTCCATAAGGACAGGTAACCCCTAATATTTTGATGAGCCTTTCATTGCAGAATGACTCAATATGTACTATCTTCTCTGCACCCACTTTCTGTTGAAAGACTGTCCAGAATCTTATGTTTGCTATCTTCATGGTAATTTGTATTGTCTCCTGTTAGCACAAACTACTAATTAACTAGCCAGCTCATTTCTATATAAAGAAACTATGTGATTATTTACGATGGGGTCAGTTTGACCCCCATGATAAATAAATCACTAATCTGATGATGGTAGTGTTGTTGAGTCTGTGTTTGAAAATAGATTGGGGATGAAAACAGTTACCAAAAGATAAAAAAACAAAAAAAGCTGAAAACATGAAGAAACACTTTCAGCATCTACAGAGCAAGTCTACAAATGAGCAATCCAAATTTACTTGTACAGCCAGAAAAAAACACACTAGAGATAACTATACAAAAATATTACAGCTGTCATATCAACATACTAAGTTTCTCCAAGCTATAGTTGCATGCAACCTTCTACGTTAAGCTTTATTCAATCAAATATCTAAACTCTGACATTGAACTGGTAGCAGCCTGAAATAGTTTTAATCAGCATGTGAAATGCATGCAATGCCACAGTAATATTAGCATAACAATAATATCATATTACCCAGGAATAAATTGGTTTAATTCCTTCCATTACTTGAAGAATGTATCTAAAACCGTTTACCATGTCCCTGTATCAGTTGTCAAATTATGCAAGTGGTTCTCCTTCTTTACACTCAACTCATATTACATCTTACCACCAAGTTATATATGCAGCAACAAGTGTTAAAAAACAATTCTGATTTTTTAAACAGAAAACAGGATCCATAAACACACTGAGCCAACCTTTAAATTCTTTAGGCCTTAAAAACAGTGAGAACTGCCAGTCTTTTATTACATATTGTCACACTTTGTCATGTGAAGGTGCATGGCTCAGTGGTTACAGCATTGAGCTCACAATCATGAGGTAGTGAGTTCAGTTCCTGGAATGGGCTGTGTATTATGTTCTTGAGCAAGACACTTCATTTCACATTCCTCCAGTTCACTCATCTGTAGAAATGAGTTGGGACATCACTGGTGCCAAGCTGTATTGGCCTTTGCCTTTCCCTTGGATAACATCAGTGGTGTAAAGCAGAGAGGTGGGTCTTCCATAAACAACCTTGCCTGGACTTGTGCCTCGGAGGGGAGCTCTCCAGGTGTAATCCCATGGTCATTCATGATTGAAGGGGGTTTTTACCATGTTTTTGGAATAGTTATTATGGTTGGAAGCTCTTCTTATTACCAACCAGTTTAAAACGTGGACTGTATGCATCTTATTGATCCGTCATCCCCCAGAGAGTCACTCGTCATTACTAAAGAGTCCTCTCAACCCTATATCAGTTTTTTTCATAGTTACCAGCCTCCTAAAAAGATTACCTTTGCTGTAGTTTGAGCAATTATCTCCTTTGTTTCTTCTTCATTTTTAAATGAAGATATCAAGAAGAAAAAAAATGCCTACAAGTTGCACTTGTGTTCAATTACCCATTTGTTTATATCTTATCTATTTATTAAAGCCATCATCATCATCATCAGTTAATGTCCACTTTTCCATGCTTGCATGGGTCAGATGGATTTTGCTAAAGCAGATTTTTTACAGCCAGATGCTCTTCCTGTTGCTTACCCTCGCTTATTTTCAAGTAAGGTAACATTTCCCCCATAGCTAGACATATTTTCCACAAAAGATTGGCAAGGAACAACCTTACTTGTATGATGCACATTTACAACCATAATGTGATGACAAAGCAAGGGTACACACATCTACATATATGGTAAAAGTGAAAATTCAGGAGAGAAAAATGTAAAACTCTACTATTTCTTAAGAATGAAGAAAATTCTTAAATATTATAATTTATTGTCATCCATTCTGCTTTAACTTGTTAGCAGCAAACTGCTGGCTCTTTGAACTCACTAAATCATAATAACAACTTTCAGGATGGTGATATGTATGACTGATAAGCAAAACATAATGCCAATGGCGTTCACCCCACCTGACTGCCAATGGCGTTCACTCTGCCAGACTGCCAATGGCGTTCACTCTGCCAGACTGCTAATGGCGTTCACTCTGCCAGACTGCTAATGGCGTTCACTCTGCCAGACTGCTAATGGCGTTCACTCTGCCAGACTGCTAATGGCGTTCACTCTGCCAGACTGCTAATGGCGTTCACTCTGCCAGACTGCTAATGGCGTTCACTCTGCCAGACTGCTAATGGCGTTCACTCTGCCAGACTGCTAATGGCGTTCACTCCGCCTGACTGCTAATGGCGTTCACTCCGCCTGACTGCTAATGGCGTTCACTCCGCCTGACTGCTAATGGCGTTCACTGCCTGACTGCCAATGGCGTTCACTCCGCCTGACTGCTAATAGCGTTAACCCTGCTTGAGTGCCAATGGTGTTAGCCCTGCTGACTGCTAATGGCATTCGTTCTGCTTACTAATGGCATTTGCTCTGCCTGGTTGTTAATGATGTTCACTTTGCCTGGTTGTTAATGGCATTCATTTTGCCTGGTTATTGATGGTGTTCATTTTACCTGGTTGTTAATGGCGTTCACTTTGCCTGGTTGTTAATGGCGTTCACTTCCTCTTCATAGACAACAAACATCTAACACATTCATGCTCAGAACAAAGTTGTAAAGTAATGAAGACATCACTGAAGATGCCAAGCTTCTCAGAATCCTCACCATCCTCTTGACATCCCCTTTTCCATGCTTATATGGGTCAGATAATATTTGCTGAGGCAGATTTTCTATGGCTGGACACCCTTCCTGTTGCCAACCCTCACCTATTTTCAGGCAAGGTAATATTTCTCCATGACTGGACATGTTATAGAAGATTGGAAATGAAGCACATGTCTATCAAGGGAAGTCAAGACAAGGAGAGAGTATGTTACTCTCTCACTCACCCCATCACACATTACTTATATGACAGGCTTCTTTCAGTCTTTGTCTACCAAATCCATTCACAAGACTAAAGTTGTTGGCACAGGGCTGAAGTAAAAGACACTTGCCCAAAATGCCATGCTGTGGAACTGAACCCAAAACCATGTGGTTGGGAAGTAAACTTCTTACCACACAGCAGGGTTTGTACCTCGGCACCAGCATTATTTTAAGTTTGAGTTACAAACAGT
Source organism: Octopus sinensis (assembly GCF_006345805.1). Taxonomy (NCBI): domain Eukaryota; kingdom Metazoa; phylum Mollusca; class Cephalopoda; order Octopoda; family Octopodidae; genus Octopus; species Octopus sinensis. The sequence goes on along the minus strand of NC_043004.1, from coordinate 106,210,033 downwards.
TTGGCTAATTAAATATTCATGACCCCCTAAAGATCTTGTTTTGGATGATCTGAAATTTGGGTAATTGATGTTCAAATAACTGCAGTATAGCTGTGAGCATTGCAGTAATGAATATCAATTTCTGTTTAAGAAGTAAGAATGAATACTCACCAGATATTTGTCACCATGCTTAGTTTTCAGCATGTTAGCCACATCTTTAAGTGCATAGCTGTAGAGTTCATCATGTCCCTCAGCGGGAAAGGATATCGCTGGAAGAGAAACAAAGAATATTCTGACAAACATACACAAGATATTATTTCAAATAATTACCCCCAAAAAAACGAAAAAAAAATGAAAACTAAAAACCAATACTCAAGTGGAAAATAAAGTACATGTAAAAATATGTAAAAAAGCCATTGATTAAAACAAGATATGAACTAATGATATTTAAAAAGTGAATTTTTTTCTGTTACGTTGCTTTTCAGTTTAAGTTGCATGTCTTGGAACCAATTATTGATGTAAGTTGACATATGCCATCCTCTGTGTGTGTGTGTGTGTGTGTGCATATGTATATATATATATATGTGTTTCTTTATGAGCCACACAGGGTTGGACAAATTACAAAGTAGGGATTTTCTTTTTGGGGAGAAAAAACCCCCCCAAAAATACATAATGTAATGTTAGGGTCAAGCAGTGTTTAGGCATAAGCAAAATTTAGGTTAGTTAAAATATGTTTGTGATATATTTCAACTGTTAAAGTGCAAATTCACCATAGTTACCATTCAGAGTTGCCTCTCATCAAAGTACATCCTGTTGACAAGAGTCAAAAAAACTCAAAACATCAATGTCTGGGATTCCTGGTAGATGGCGACACTGAACACCTTTTTACATAAGAGAGATATCTTCTCCACAGTAACTGCAGTTAATTTACCTTTTAGCAGTTGAAATATGTCACAAATACATTTTAACTAACCTAAATAAATATACACACACACACACATATAATTATTAATAATAGTGAATATAAAATTCCAAACTTACAGGGAAAAATTCAATTTAGCAATACTAAATCAAATTTCACAATATATAATATATGTATATAATTAAGAGAAAAAAAATCTGTATTAAGTAATTCAATTGATAGTGAAAGATATTTTCTATATTAAATCATATAGAAAGAATTTAAATATATTATAATAAATATTATTCTAAAATCACTAAATTAAATAAACATAATGTATATTTAATTTAGTGATTTTTAGAATAATATTTATTATAATATATGATTTATTCTTTCTATATGGTTTATTATAGATAATATCTTTCACTATTAATTGAATTACTTAGAGGTTTTTTTCTCTTATATATATATATATATATATATATATATATAGAAGGAATGATAACATCTGGCTGTGGTGTAATTTTCTAAGGAATCCTAATCAAATGTTTAGGTATTGCACAGCATTAATGTTTTTGTCAATATGAGTTATTTTCTAAGAGTTCCTCATATCAAAAAGCATCTTTTTGCACCATTTCTATGGGGCCTTTTTCTGTTTTTTTTACTCAAGGATCTTCTAACTGATGTAAACATAAGAGTTGTCTTCTTTAAACACCAAATGTAATTTGACAAAGTTATAGCATTCTTTCCTTTAACATGCTTGAATGATGAAACGCAGTTGAAGTAGTGTTGTTAAAATCTGCTTTTTATCATATCTATATATAAATTTACACTGTCAATTAGTCCAGTTTCATAAAGGTAACTTTTGTATACTATCAATTGAACATTATACAAAGCAGGGCATGCTTTGATATTTCTACAAATGCAGTTTGCCTTGGGTGTTTTTGTTGGCTTATTCACACAGCTATAATTGACTTTTAAACAGTTCCAATTAAAGAGTTTCCTGTGGCAGAGATGCAATGGGAAACGCTTATCTATAAGGATTACAAAACTTTTGGTGATATTTAACTTGTTGTTTAAGTTAAAGAGGTGTGTGAACCATATAATGTTACAGAAACTCTAAGATGGTAGAAGGTTGGCATTGGTGAGATATAAGTAATTTAGTAAATCCACTGTTTGCAAATGCACAATTGTCATAAAAGATTGCCTTATTTGGAGAAAGATTGGAGATGATTCTACTTCATGCTAAGTTTTTATCTTTACCTTTTACTTTTTTCAGTCATTAAACTGTGGACATGCTGGGGCACTGCTTTGAAGAATTTTAGTCGAACTTATCAACCACAGTACTAACCACTTTTTCGTGAAGCCTGGTACTCATTCTATCAGTCTCTTTTGCTGAACCGCTAAATTATGGAAATGTAAACACATCAACACCGGTTATCAAGCAGTGGTGGAGGACACACACACATCCAGCTTCTTTCAGTTTCTGACTACCACTACTCCCAAGGCTTTGGTCAGCCCGAGGTTACAGTGGAAGACACTTGCCTAAGGCACCATGCAGGGGGACTGAACCTGAAATCATCTAGTTGGGAAGCAAACCTCTTACCACACAGAAAGATTATTGACATGTGATGAGAGTAAATATTGATGTGAAATTATCATTAGGTTTATTATATGGTTTATGTCCATTCTAAGCTGGGAGTGACATCAAGGCTTTTTATTATACTAACGTTAGTGGTCATTATAGTAATTTGAAGGTAATAATGAATATTCTCCTAAATACATATTATAAATGTTCACTGGCATCTTGTGATGCATCCAGAAAATTTCCTTTATATAACCTGATAACAATTAAGATAATTTACTCCTTGAAAATATGATCCTTTCACTGCTGTACCCAACTTGTATATTCTCTGTAAGGATCATAAACTCCAAAATAATTTTACAGCTGAGCTTGTAATGTAGGGTTATTGAAAGTTTAACGCTTTGTCAGGGAACATGTAATATGTGGCCATTGCAGGAAACGAACTGTCGATTCATTACCCAGCAAGCAAGCGTTTTATCGATTCAACTAGCTGTGACTTCACAACCTTGTACGCACGATAAACAAAATTCAAATTAGCCAATAATAGCTGTAGTTTTTATTACAAAGAAAGTAAGTTAATGAATACATACATAAATAAATAAATGCATACATAAATATCAGTGGATTCTGTGAAAGTAAGCAGATAGTTGATGGCATTTGTGGCACTAGGAGAAAGGGGATCAATAATGAAGTAATAGGAAAACACATGGCAATGAAAAAAATAAAATAAATCTATAACCAGAGAGAAATAAGTGAGTTAACAGTGACAACAATGTCAGTGTTGTCCAATGCTGTGCTTTCAACTGTGGCTCACCAGTTTTCGTGAAAACACATTTCACGTTTAATCAGTCAACAACAAAAAGACAAATACTGATAACTTCTCAGTCAATGGGAAGTGATGAATATTGAACGAGCAGAGAGGAAATCTATTGTACAGTTCATTATTAAACACTTACTAAGCAGCAGCAGCAGCAGCGGTGGCAGAAGCAATAGATGGGGGGGGGGGGGGGGGTAATGTGGTGTGGTAGGGTGGCGAACTGCTGGCATACCGGATGGAAGAGGGTGATGGTGAGGACTTCTTTTCTTTTTTGCTCCCTAATTCTATACATTTCTATACAGTTGTGGAAAAACTTTTGTTAGAAATGGTTTATTATGGGGCCCTTAACTGAGCGTTGAGTGTAAGGTGATGAGATCATGGGTGTCACTACTTGCACCACTGATTACAGGGTAGGGACTGCAAATTGCCAGTGATTGCATTGAAGTGGGGTGGATGGTGTTGGCATTATCAGTAGTTGGAAAGCCAAGCATTGAGGAGGGGAGGGAACAGCGAGGTGTTTGTGTGCAGTGCACATGTGCATGCATGCATGTGTGTGTATGTGCATGTGTGCATAAGAGAACCAAATGATAAAAGATTGATAAGATTTTAGGTGAAAGCTATTCAAACAAAATGCTATTGATCTTTATCCCAAGTCAGCAAATACCGGACTATTATACACGGTTATGATATAGGGTGATGCTACACTTTGATAGAAATGATAGGTTTAGTCCATCATTCAGTCTATTAACCCCCACCACTGCCACCACCAACTTGAGCCTGGATGCCTCCAGTAACATCCCCTCTGTTGCAAACATTCAGGTCTGGTCTCCAATCAGAGGATCCTTCCTTCCTTCTCTCCTTCCTTCCATCAGTATTGGAGGTTCAGAGAAATATCAGGAATACTGTGCTTCCTCCTCTGACTAATGCGGGTTAAGAAAAAGTGATGGCACTCACTGATTACAAAATAACAAACACTGCTGTACGTAGTGATACATATTGGCACTGGTACAAGACCCAGTACACACTGCCATACGTAGTAGAAGACATCGCTATACATGTAGTGGTACACTATTGTAGTAGTAGTAGTAGTAAAGTTTCACTCTAAAATGGCCTTGATGTAACATGTCTGTGATCAAAGATGCTCAAGCCGTGACTATCAATACAGATAAAGCACATCAAGGATTACAGTTCAATGTGCCTTACTGCTTTATATGTAATGGTATACAGTAGTAGTAGTTGTAGTAGTAGCAGCAGCATCAAGGGCTACACAGTCCAATGTGTTTCACCTTTCATTTTTTAAGATGGCAGGGTGTGCTTTCCTTTGAAGACTAAGCTACTATTTTTATTGCTTTTTTTTTTATATTAATCAAGAGACCTATTTCAGAGATTCTCCTCAATGGCTTGGCTGTACAATTGGTAGTACATATTGGTACTGGTAAGAGGCAGGCACACACACACACACACACACACAGTACACAGTGGTACAGGTGACAGTAAATATTTATATAGGCTACATCAATACCATAACAGAGTAGCATGGCAATACCACAACAATCAGAAGTAAACAGAACAGCTCTGGAAACACCTCCACCACCATCACCAACAACAACAACAACATCCTTGCCTCAACAGCAGAATTACTTCACACACCCAACAACAGTAATATTATACCAGGGTTGAAATCTTCTCAGTTACTTTAGATGGATAGATAGACGGATGGATGAGTGGAGGAGTGGGTGGAATTGGAGAGAGAGGGGTGATGGGGGATGAGGAGAAGAGAGGGAGAAAAGAACAAGAAGTGGGAAATAAAATGAAAAATGAAGAAGATAGATAAGATAGCTCTCACTATAGGATGTCAACTTTCTTAAAATCTGAAATTAGAGATATCAAGGCTAAGGCTGAAGTGAGACTTCATAGCAAGTATCTAATCATTATCAGCAGTATTATCACCAACATCATCATCGCAGTAGAACTGGTAAGGTGAAGGACTAAATACCTTGTGGTATTCACTTAAGTTCCTTTATTTACAGCCATAGTTCAAATCCCATCGGATTTGACTTCTCATCTCATCTCATCTCTCCCCAGTTCAGTAAACCTAAGCAGTAATGTACTGGGCCAATTGAGCCACATGAGGTGCAATGGCTACAGCAGCAAATGTTGCTGGCCATTCTCCATGACAACGCCATCGCAGTAATGTGGGGCGCAGATGAATAGGCCATTTATTCTAGGGTGCATGGCCCACCCGCCCCCTTCATCCTCAGTTGGTTAGACTCCACCCACTAACTTTTTTCTTTTTCTTTGTTTCCTTGTAATTAAATAGTAATAAATAAAAAACTATCATTAAAATTAAATCAGTTACATAGCTTCTCTACCAATTTGTGGCAATGAACTAATGTTTACAAACATCATTGCAAGATTATATATATATATATATATATATATATAGCATGGCACCTTGGGCAAGTGTCTTCTACTATAGCCTCGGGCCAACCAAAGCCTTGTGAGTGGATTTGGTAGACGGAAACTGAAAGATGCCCGTTGTATATATGTATGTCTTTGTTTGTCATCCAACATTGCTAAACAACCGATGCTGGTGTGTTTACATCCCCATAACTTAGCCGTCCGGCAAAAGAGACTGATAGAATAAGTACTAGGCTTACAAAGAATAAGTCCTGGGGTCAATTTCTTAACTGAAGGTGGTGCTCCAGTATGGTCGCAGTCAAATGACTGAAACAAGTAAAAGAGTATAGCCTAAACATTGATAATGTCTAGAAAGTAGCTGAGAAAACATTGATGCATGTATGTTGTGGGGATGATGGGGTAGAAGTGAGACGGAAGCTGAGAGAAGTGATGAGAAGAGAGGTGAGAGAAGGAGAGTTAGAAAAAGGAGGAAGAGGAAAAGAAATCATCATCGTTATCAGAGTTTTAATGTCAACTTTTCTGTGCTTGTATAGTTAGGGCATATTCTATTGAGGCAGATTTTCTACAACCGAATTCCCTTCCTGTCGCAAAACTTCACCTGCTTCTCAGCAAGGTAAAACCTCCCTATAGGCAGGTGTATTTCCATAGAATATTGGAAATGAATGTCACTGCTTGTCAATATTGACTCTCATGAGCACTATCATGTGATGGTAGTACAAGCCAAGGAAAACAAACATACAAACACTCATACATACATATACAAATATATATAGGTGGTATCTATATCTCTATCTATATATATATATAATATATATATATATACACACACACACATACAAAACAGACTCCTTTCAGTTTCTGCCTACCAAATCCACTGACAGGTTTTGGTGGCACAGGGCTAAACTAGAAGATACTTTCCCAAGGTGCTATACAATGGGACTGAACCTGAAATCATGTAGTTAGAAAGCAAGCTTCTTAATGCCTGTGCATACATCTAAAATACCCATCCTCTCTTTGGCAATAAACTCTTAAAAATTACAGGCAATTAAATTAATCAAAGGTCAGTCTTGATTAAGCAGACATGACGAAAGACATTCAAGCTGTGACCATCCCAACTATTTTTTATCTAGGAACAAATCATCTCATATGTCCTTCCTTTGTTTTAAAACAGTAAAATGTTTTTTTGAGGGAGATTTGGCTGCTTTTGCTAACAGATCAAGCAGCAACACAAAAGCTCAGTTAGCATCCTTTAGATGGGAGCTTAACAAACCTATATTGGAGATTTACATAAAGAATGTAGAAATATTCCATCACAACTGGAATGGTGTCTCACTCTGCTTAATATAAATGGTGTAATCAACATACTTCATATCTGAAGAAAGAAGCGTTGGATCACATACTGCAAAGAAAGACTTGCTTCACTCAAAGAGCCAAAGTTTGCATCACATAAAGAGATTAGTATTGCTTTGTACATCTAAAGAAGAGGACATAACACCACGCAACTTAACTAGATATTATTATACCACAAACCTGAAGAGAAGTCTTATTCTACAACTCTAGAGATGTGTCTTACTCTACACACCAAAAGGTGGAGTTTTGTCCTGCTCACATAGAGAGCAGTGCCAAAGACATCCAAAAGAATCTTGTTCAAAACATCTAGAGAAAAGTCTTACTCAAGACAACTGGAGACTACTTTTGCTCCAGACTCTGGAAAAGTTTTGCATAAGACATCTGTAATAGACTCCTGCTTTACAAAAAACCTTAAGTAGAATCCAGCTTTAAAAAATTTTGAGTGGACTCTTCTTCAATAAATCTATCCAGGCACACACACACATGCTGAAGCATGGAATAAACCACCCGCATCTAGCAGTCAGAACACTACATCCTTCAAATCTTCCATGCTTCCTCAAATACACCAACAGTACACCTGATGTCCCCCACCACCACCACCACATTTTTTCTAAACAACTCATTCTCTGTCTACTTTCTGTGCATTATTCTATGCACTGTTCATGCACTTTTGACTACTTCTGATAAGTTGTAGTGCACTTGAGCACCATATAAAATAAGTTCATTATTTCATTAATATTATAATTCCACAAGAATCTATCATTGTACATAGATATGTACGTGTGTGTGTGTGGCTGTCTATTCTATGTGTGTGTGTGTGTGTACATCTGAATGGCCATATAAGAGTATCTAAATGTTCCAGTGAAGGCAACTGCTGATTCTTGTGAGGTGAACATGCTCTGAGTGCATGTACACATTCATACAAATGCATTTACGTTTTTTTTTGAGTGATATGCATACTTTTCCAAATGTTTGTGCAAATACCTGTAAATGCATCAACATCTTCAGGTACATGTTCTTGTAAGTTTCTGCATGCTCTTGTGAGTGCATCTGCATATCATTGTGAATGCATTTGCAGGTTTTTAAGAATGAGTGCAACTTCATGCTCTTCTGAATGCATATACATATTTTTGTTGGTGTATCTGCAAGCTTTTGAGGATGAGCGACACTGCATGCTGTTGTGAATACATTTACATGTTCTGGTACTTTTGTGCATGCATTGGCATTTCTGAATGCTCTTGCCAGTATTTGCATGCTTTTATGAAGCAGCAGCTTGTTCATGTGCGTATGTCTGCATGTAAATATATGTGCATCTGAAAGTTGCTGTGTGGGTCTGCATGTTGTTTGAATATCTGTAAGTCTAACTGCACATTGTAAAAATACATCACTATTTAAAATTCATAGCAATGCTTTTATTATAAATCAGCAAATACAAATTCCTTACAGATGTGTTTAAAACTTAAATTTTATACTTTAGAGACATTCTTTTCAGTTTTATGAGCAAAGAAGCTTAATTATATATTAGTAACTAATATATACATAATATATTAGTTTGGGTTACCTTGACCTAAACTCTTCACATCTACTGTATATGTGTGTATGTGTATTTTATATACACACACACATATGTACATTAAAAATAGAACTTGTATTTTAGTCACATAAATAAATATCAGACATGGGTTTTAGAGTATACAAATCTAATCCAAAAAGGCACCCACTAAAAATACTACCCAATAGTCCTCAAATCACACCCTACCACCTTAAAAGAACAGGGGAAGGACACATAGCAGAGTGCACTTCAAGATACCGAATGCCTGAAAGGACAAAACAGGTGTTGTGGTCATGGCTGGAACACTACTGATCTGCTGGATCAGAGTTGAAGCCAAACACTAACGATATATACAAATTAACTTTAACACATGCTTCATTATCCTGTCTAAGAATAACACACACGATTTTGGACAAACACATTAGATTTCAAGATATTATAGATTCATAAACAAAAACTTTGTTCTAAATCTCTTATGGAGCAAAACAAATCATTTTCTCTTTCTGACATTGTCAAGTTTAGTGATGAACATTTATTGGATGACAAATTTCCTTTTTAGCATCTTTATGTTTATATTAGAACATGATTGATGCATTCCACAATTAAAATGTTGCGCTAAATATACATTATGAACACACATTCATTATAAAGGAGAAGTTTTTGTTCTGTGATGAAACACAACAGTGATTAACATATTCGTGTTTGAATCTACCTGAAAGCACTAAGAACGAATATGCAAGTTACTGTTTTGATTCTTTCTGTTCACAATACACATGACAATTTGATATATATGGCTGTGTGTTAAGAAGTTTGCTTCCCAACCTCACAATTCTGGGTTCAGTCCCACTCTGTGGCACCTGTCTTCTACAATAGCTTTGGGCCAACGAAACACTTGTGAATGGACTTGGCAGATGGAAACTGAAAGAAGCCTGTTGTATGTGTGTGTGTGAGCCTTTGCATTTATGTTTGTCCTCCACCACTGCTTGATGACCAGTGTTTATGTCCTTGTAATTTAGGAGTTTGGCAAAAGAGACCAATAAGTACCGGGCTCCAGAAAAAAAAGAAAAGAAAAGTATTGAAGTTGATTTGTTTGACTAAAATTCTTCAAGTCAGTGACCCAGCACTAAAATAATTAAATGATAAAAGATACCCTGTGAGCTACGATTGAACCTATGAAGCTAAGTTTTACCATTAAAGATTTCAATGCTTTTACCATGATACCACAGTCATGTGAAAATAATGGTTAATGGGACAAATGTTATTATTATACAAGTGTACTGCAGCCAGGTTGATCAAACATTACCATCTCACCCTCGTACCAAAAGAAGAGCCAGAGTTAACAGACAAGTCATATTTTATCAAAGCACAGTAATATAACATCTGGAGGTTTGAGTAGAAGAAATTTATTTATGGTACTTACCAATAATCCTTTCCATGACATAGGTGAGGTCTAGCACCAACCGGTCTTCCCCAGCTGATTCTTGGCTTCTGTAGCGAAAAAATAACAGCAAACAGTGAGTAGAGCAACAGGATCTTAGCTATAGTACAGTCTGCAGTATATTACAGTGTCACACAACAACACAACAACAGAGGCAGCAGTAATATTAGTGATAATAGGTTGGACCAGACCCTTTCAATTATCTCACTCACACATACATGCATCTATGTGGATGAGTGTCATTGCTCATATACAAACGTATGTAAGTATGTGACCTTAAGTAAGTGTATATGCATATATCTATATGTAAATATCTATGTATTTGTGTTTGAATATATGTGAATGCATGAATATGAGGTGGAAAAAAAAATAGAGAGCAAAGCAGGAAAAGAAGGAGAAAAATACAACTGGAAAGAGAACTAATGAACGAGAGGAATTATACGATGAAATAAGGGAAGTCGGATAATCTCTGGGTGTCTTTCTCCCATTTCTGCTAAATGCCAACTTGTTTTGTCTTTCACCAATAACTTCACTTAGAATGTCACCACCAATACAAACAGCTATTAACCACATTAGAACTTTTCAACTTTACCAAACCAGTTCTCTTTCTTTCTTTTCAACATTCCTTTTTTTTTTTTTTATTAGAATAAAGAATTATATAATTTTGAAACATGCACAGTGGAAACAATTTACCAGTGATTTTCTTTTAAAACTATTATTATTATTATTAACATTATCATCAACCAAATTAAAATAGCTGCAGACTTGGTAGGTCAAGCAGACTTATTATAGAGACATACAACTAGTTTCTAGTAAATATATTTAAAATAAAAAGTCAATGAAATATATTTAAAAAAAAAAGTATTTGATTTATGCAAAGTGCGATGAATAAAGTCAAACTGCATGGCAATTTTTGATTAAATCAAAAGCAGAGAAATCAATTAATTGGTAATTGACTGAGTGCTCCAGCTGGGAAACATGTGTAGGCGATGTAGTCAGACCATACCAACCATTACTGTGCAGTGTTTGTACAAGTGAATTTTGGTACGTGTGTGTGTGTGTGGATATATCTAACACACAAACAATACAACTTATTGGATGAACTTATGAGTGCCTGACATGCTAAAATTAACAGAAAATTGCCACAAACAACGCCCTACTGCTTTAAAAAACGAAGGTCACATTTTGAAGGGCTTCAGTTGTCTTTTATCACTTTGATCAGTAGCTTTCTAGTGCTGCATGAGCTGACAGAACTATTTTTTACCCTCATTCCATTAGCTTTCACATGTCCCACGCTTCAGTTTTGTACCCACTCATAAATTTTCATATATATAGTTCATACTTCAGTTGTGCTCAACAGCTGTTTCATTATGATAAACACTACCAAATATATAATTATGTAATGATTCGTGATGATTTGGGTAAAGTTTTATATTCAAATTAAAGTAATTTTTAAAATGTGTTTAGAAGAATCATTACAAGAGGATGCTGTCTTTAAGGTTATTGCAAAAATCCTGGTTGGAGGCCCAACCTTCTGAGTTATTTTATAGGGCTTAGAAAACCTGAAGGATTGTCACAATAAGTATGTGCATCTGAGATGAGTATCATAATTAACTAATCCTCCTGTGTTTTCTTTTACACAAAACCAAGAACTTTTTAGCACCCACCAGTATGTGATTACACATTTGGTGGTGTTTATTTTAATGAAACAGCTGTTGAGCAAAACTAAAGTATGATTTATACATTTTTCTGTTAAATATGTTGCTCTTAAAAGATAGTTTTAGCCAGTTACGTATATGCAAGCAAGTCAGTCCCACTTGGATTTACTGCAATGTAATTATGTAATTGGAGTTTAATAAGCAGTGATTAACGGAGCTGTAAATTATGACAGGTTTATTCTTTGATGTCTATACATCAACTCACTCTCTCTCTCTCTGTCCCTATATATATATGTGTGTGTGTGTGTGTAAATGTATGTATATATATATATAGTCAATTCGAATAAATAATAAAATTAACAATAACAGGCAAGAGTATGTGCACAAGGAATGCATTAGTTTGCTGCTCAGTAAAAGGAGAGAATTTTTGATGTTCTGAGCATAGCTCTTCATGCATAACACATATACTTTGATTGAATATTTGATGCACTCTCTCTGAGTTTTGCCTTACAATTCTTCAAAGTGCATGAAAATTTTGAAAGAATTGTAAAAGGCACTCAGAAAACTCTGTAAAGTAGTTGGCATCAGAAAGAGCATCCGACCATAGAAACTATGCCAAAACAGATGACTGGGGTCTGGTGCAGCCCTCTAACTTGCCAATTCTTATTAAACCATCGAACCCATGCCAGCATGGAAAACAGATGTTAAATGATGATGATGATGATATATATCCCTTTCTATTCTAGGCACAAGGCCCAAAATTTTTGGGGAGGAGGTGGCCAGTCGATTAGATCAACCCCAGTACACAACTGGTACTTAATTTATTGACTCTGAAAGGATGAAAGGCAAAGTCGACCTCAGCGGAATTTGAACTCAGGACATAAAGAGAGAGGAAATACCGCTAAGCATTTTGCCCAGCATGCAATGATAATATATATCATCATAGGCAAAGGCAGATACAGCTTGGCACCAGTGACATCACAATTAATTTCTACAGCTGAGTAAACTGGAGCAATGTGAAATAAAGTGTCTTGCTCAAGAACACAACACACAGCCCAGTCTGTGAACTGAACTCACTACCTCATGATTGTGAGCTGGATGCTCTAACCACTGAGCCATGCGTCTTCACAAACAGACACACACACACACACACGAATGGTTTGTTTTACCTTCCATCTACCAAAACCACTCACAAAACTTTAATTTGATCAAAGCTATAATAGAAGATACTTGCCGAAGGTGCCAAGCAGCGAGATTGAGCCCAAAACCATGTGGTTGGGAAACATATTTCTTAACCTCACAGCCATGCCTTCATCTGTGTGTGTGTGTGTGTGTGTGTGTGTGTGGTGTGTGTGTGTGTGTGTGCACATCAAAGAAAGATTGGATGTAGGTTGGAAGTTAAATAAAAAAAAGAACTTAGAGACACTGGGTGAAAGAAGAGGAGCTGGTGTGTGAGGAGTATGTGCGGAAGGAATTTTATAGCTATTAGTCATAAGGCTATAGCAATTACATTTTCTAAAACTGCAACAAAATTATTATCTGTACAAAATATGGCAACTGATTTTTTTTGTTTTTTGCTTTGGTACTGGTCAAGGGGACATAATTCACTGATTTGACATTATTTGAATGGCAGCAAGTTCAGATATTTTCCAAACCTTCTAAAATATACTGTTTTGATCTAATTTTGACTATTGATTATTTAAACAGATCTCAAAATTAAACTATTTCAGTCCTTGTATCACTCACAGATACACATCAAAATAGCTGTTTAGCTTTTCACATTTCCCCATAATATTTATATCTGCACTCCTCCTGCAACTCCAAGAAAAAAATAATTAAGGTTGTGTTTTAACTACCAATTAATACGGCTACTTTATTCAATCAAAGACTATCTTGTTTTAAGAACATTATATAAAATAATCAAAATATGATTTAATGCCTGTTTCAACATCCTTATATAATCTATTTTATTCTACATCCATTTACCAATTTGTTCTTAATTTTGCAATTCTTTCATATTTTTAAAGTCTTTAGTTTCTTTTTTTTTTTTTACTCATTAACAATCAAAATATGCAAATATGCTTATCTTTACCTTCAACTCAACATAGTAAAACCTGAATATTCTAATATTCAGGAAAATATACACACACACACATATGTTATGTAAATTCTTGACTAAATACAACCATATACTCTAATCCTTAGTATTTCAATTATCAAATATAATTATTTCATCTGAAGTAAACCCTCAGTGAAACTTAGTTTTTCTTTTCTTCTTTATTTACCATAATTATATAGTCCCCAGGACCACCACCAATGCTACTAAATAAGTGACGCTACTTCATTAGATTAAACAATACATCATCATTTTAATGTTCACTTTCCCCTGCTTGCAATGGGTGTGATAGAGTTTATTGAGGTAAATTTACTACAGCCGGTTACCTTTCTTGTCACCAACTCTCATTGAGATATATTGCCAGCAAGGTAATATATCTCAATGGCCAGGCATACTTTCATAGAATATTGGAAATGAATGATACTGCTTGTCTGACAGTAACACTCATTTACTATTATCATGCAAGTCAAAAGAAGGAGACACAAACATTCAGACGCTCACACTCTCTCTTACATATATGTGTGTGTACACATACACACACACACACACAACAGGCTTCTCTTAGCTTCCATCCACCCAATTCACTTTACAAAGCTTTGGACAAAACTCAGGGTTACAGTAGAAGACACCCAGGTTGCTACACAGTGAGACTGAATCCAAAACCAGGATTTACTTTTTAACAAATGCCTTTGCTAATGTTTCAACACTTTTTATAAATTCTCTTCTAATTGTATGCAAGGTACTAACTGTTCCTCTCATATTTTTACCCATCTTTTGTCCTTCATCTCCCTACATAAAACTGCATCCCTATTTCCCCACTGAGGGTTTATAGCCTTACAAAAAAACTGCATGATGGCCTCACTAGTGCTGGTGACAAAAAAAAAAAAAGCACCTAGTACATACTGTAAAGTTACTGGCATTAGGAAGGGCACTAGCAATAGGAACCCAACCAAAGCAGACATTGGAGCACGATGCAGTCCTGAGACCCATTCAATCCAACTCATACCATCATGGAACATGGACATTAAATAATAATGATATATAACTCCACACACCTAATGGAAAATATTCAAATTAGTCCTCCCTATTCACTTCTTAATATCTTACAACCATGCAACATTATACTTTTTACATACACCACAAAAAGTGCTTAGTTTGAGATGGAAACAATACAGGATCCATGAACTTCCTTGCGGGGTCTCAAAGATTAATATGAAGAGAAAAGGAAGAAACTACAATTAAGATGTTGCAAACATTAGTCAGAAGGAAGTGTTAAAAACTAAGCAATGGATTGTCTACTACCCAAGACCCAACAACAAGGGCAGTCCATTGAATGGGATGGTGTACACCTACAACTTTGGGTTGACTGAAGGCTATGTAACAGGATGAGAGATTCCCGCACTGGATGGGTGCTGCTCGCATCCTTTACACTAAATATTAATTGAAGAAAGAGTCAAGATTTTCCATTAACTTCAACAGTATAAATATTTATTCTTTGATTCGCAATATAAACATTTCCTTCCTCTGGGCGAATCGGCAACCTAGGAGCTTATCGGCAGTAGTCAAGTGGAGTGAGTCAATCCAGTCCGTTCAAGCATAGCGGAAATGCGCCACAAGGTAGCAGCGCGAGAGAGCTGCTGGAGACACGTCTGTATTGTTCAGCTGCTAGGGTCCAAGAGAGAGATACAAGAGAATTTCGCTGCCGCTAGTTTTCTGCGCATGCGCATGAGGGAACTTCTGCCAGGCTTTCCGGAAGATTCCAACCCTGTGAGATTTCTAAGATGTCATCACTACAGCTATGATAGAAGATATTTGTCACCCTACATAGTCAGATCAAAATCAAAATCAGAACCCTATCATTACAAACCAAACTCCCTAAGCACACAGCAATGCCTACAATCTATTTGTATCCAACTGAAGTGAAAGTTCTTGAAATGTATTCCACACCATCTAGATCCAGTCACTACACTATCATTACACCTGCCACATCACAAGACCTCTCGCACAATCCTGAGTCTGTTCTACCTCTCTGCTGACAAATACCATGTAGTTTACAGTCTGTACACGTACACACACACACACACACACACACACACACACACCCTAATAGAAATCATGCACAATAATCTGTGTGATGGATGGTCATATTAAATTTCAAGCAACAAGCACCAATACACTACAGAACTTTAAAACAACAAACCACCAATTTTTTTTTCTGGCTCCAACCCATCTCAGTTTTCTCATATTCTTAGATAACAATACTGCTACATACACCAACCACAAACAACAAACAAACATTATCATTTACCCATCAGACGGGAAAGTCTAAAGTTTGAATACTAAAATGTAAATATAGTAGTGCAACTAAATTTAACTTCCACAGAGAGAAAAATGTAAACAAAAACAAATATAACATTTTTTAAAGAATTTCTGACAAACAGTCTGATGAGCTTTTAATTGTATTTTTAATATTTTTATTTTTTCTGTATAACTTCTGAATATCAATTTAGAAATTTTATAGAAATTGTTGAAGTAGAAGTTTTACGTCGGTAATACTAGTTAATCAAGCAGGAAGAAGTAGTTTTGGATTTCTTCTCCATACAAATATAATATTGTTGTTTTGAACAAGTGCAAGTTGCTTCTCTAAAAGGACTCATGTTCACACATAATTAGTTGAAACAATTTCTCATCTTAATAAACTTCAATTTCTGACTTAGTACTGTGCTGTGTGTGTATTTATCAAATGTAAACCACTGGGGCCTTTAAGAAAGTTTACTCTATTGCAAGCACTTGAACCAGACATCTAGTCCCTTTTTTCACCCAATTTTTTCTAAAGATGACCAGATTCAGCTGGGTATTGGCTACATCAGTCTCTCTAATCTGGGAGACTCTGTAATGGATATGGACCCTACCCTTCTGTATCTGACTTGGATATAAAAAAAAAATTATTATTTCAATGACTGAAGGTAAGAAGCTGGCATCAGACAAAATGTCTAGTGGTATTTCCTCCAACTCATTACATTCTGAGTTCAAATTCTGCCAATGTAGATTTTACATTCAAGTTTGACAAAATAAACCACCAGTGAAATATTGGGATTAATGAAATCAATTTGACTTCTTTCAAAATTGCTGGCCTTGTACCAAAATTAGAAAGACTTATTTCTATGAACGAAATACAATTAAGGGAAAATAAGTAAAAAGCATCATACAATTCCTGAACAGACTGTAAATAGTATATTGTTTAATATCTAAGGTCAACAAAAGTAGGACTGACCCAAGACAGTGTGGTACCAATGCTAAAGAGTAAACCACAACTTTAGCTTGGATATATGTACAATATTCACAAGCATTTTTAAGGAGTTGGTTTTTAAACAAATTGTTAGCATGTAATTGGTGTTAAAGCTATAGCCAACTTGTGTTTCTGTAGGGAATGTTGCCATGTGGTTAAGGAGCTCACATTACAGCCACAAGATTTCAGGTTCAACCCCACTGTACAACATCTTGGTATTTTTTAATCTAGCTCCAGGCCAACCAATGCCATGCAAGTGAATTTGGTAGATGGATATTGTGTGGAAGCTTGCCATATATACATATATACATGTATGTGTGAGTGTCTTTGTGTTTGTCCCCCACTAACCAATGCTTGACAACTGGTGTTGATCCGTAACTCCATAACTTAGCAATTCCACAAAAGAGACTGACAGAATGAGAAATATTCTAAAAATAAAGTCATATCATTGAAATCCCAAAGATAAAAGATAAAGCATAATTAGTTGTCGGAGCACTGCATCCTTCAAAACTTCCATGCTTCCTGAGATTCGCCAACACTACACCTGATTTTCTCCCCTCCATACACACACAAGCATGTATCTGACTCATATACTGTTCACTTTCCAGACATTTGTACATTACTGCATATGCTTTATACACACTTTTGACAAGTTGTGGTGCACCTGAGCACTGTGTACAATAATTTCATTATTATAATTCCAAGCAGTGTAAATAAATAAACATTACATTTGACAGAATAATCTAAATGCTAAAGCATTAAAAAAATAAGTGCTGGGGTAGATTTGCTCCACTAAACTCTCTGAGGTGGTGCTCCAGCATGACTGCAATCCAATGACTAATACAAATAAAAGATAAAAGACAAGATTTGAGGACTTACAACATGAGGACACTGTCTTAAAGATAAGAGGGAGTCTGTTGAGGAAATTGTGACTACTCCACCAAGCAAATCTATTTACTATGCAGAAGTTTTTTTCACAGACTAAAAAACATTTTAGTTGTAATGCTCAATGAACAAACAATAGATGAATTAGAAGACAATTATTTGTTAAATAACCAGTCTTAATTTGGAAAACAGTTAATTAAGATATTGGTACTCAAAGTAAGGGGAAAGATGTAAGAAGCTCTTGTTTATTTAGTAGATTCGGTTAAGTTTGTTTGATGACTAATAAATACCAGTTCTGTGAGAACCAATGCAATGAATAAGCTAATGATGGCATTGAGTGACAGGTGAAACAACGTAAAGAAAATTGCTAGCGGTAAGGCTGGGAGCAATTACCTAGTACAGAGTGTAGAAATACTATGATGAACAGTAAAAGAAGTCATTGAAAACTGTGTGTGTGTGTGTGTGAATGTATGTGCATGTATATGTGTGGGTATGTTTGTGTGCCTGCTTTCCATGCCGGCATGGGTTAGACAGTTTGACAGGAGTTGGTCAGGCAGAAGACTGCACCAACCTACTGTGTGTATGTGTGTGTGTGTGTATATAAAAAGCCATTTTATATATATATATATATATATACTTTATCTCAATTATATGAATCTCATTGAGTAGAAACAAATACTCTTGTTTTTGCATATTCTTGCATTATATACAGATGCACATGAGCATGAAAACATGCATATAATACAAGGTTCATACAAGTGCACACATACAAAAAGAACAGAACAGAATTAAAGACAGTGTGTGTGTGCATGCACACACATACACACACGTTCTTTTATTTGTTTAATGGTTTCAGTTGTTAGACTGCAGCCATGTTGGAGCACTGCCTTAAGTATATATGTATATAGTTCAGTAATATCTATCCTATCTCCAGTATATACAAATATTCCTGTTTTTGTATATTCTTCTGTTGTATACAGATGCATATGTGTGTGCATGTAAGCTTCATCATACGTGTGTATGAAGGAGAGAAGGAGAGAGAGAGAGTGTGTGTGTGTGTGTGTGTGGTGTGTGTGTGTGTGGTGTGTGTGTGTGGTGTGTGTGTGTGTGTATGTATATATATATATATATATATATAAGCTCAAGCGACAGAGACTGGATGCATGAAAAGATGAAAGAGGAGAAGAGGCCTGTTAGCATCAGTGCAGAGAAACCAGTGAAATCAGAACTGGGCAAAGAGAGACAACTGCATCATGCCTCTTCGTATATAATTCTATAGCAGAGAATATCTGTTGAAGAATTTCATAAGTTCATTCCACTTGTCAGATGTACACTGAAGCTGCTGAAGTATATTTGATAACAGAGGCTTCTGGAAGAGGAGTGGTACATTACAATCATAGAACCTAATATGCAAACATGAATATATGAAAACCACTTATGCAATGCATACCTTAAAAGAGATTAGGTGATTCCATCAACTCAATTCCAAAGTCAAACTGGTTCCATATAACATGTATCTATAGCCATTTTCCTTTATATAGTAAGAATTTAACCCCTTTAGTGTTGAGATTATTCTTTTAAATGTAGAGTTTATTTATTCAAATTCTTTTGAATTAATCATGCATTCTCTTGTAGCTTTGAGATTTCGATGATGAAACTGTAGGATGGGTGTGAGAGGTCTGATCTAGCCAGTTTATACACAAAACAGATAAAAAATATTCAGGCCTGATCTGGCCAATTTAAATACTATAAAGGGTTGAAAGTACTTGCGTGCATGTGTGCGCACGTGCATTCATGTGTATAAGAAGGAAGCATGGCTGTATGGTAAAGAAGTCAGCTTTGTAACCACATGGTTTTGTGTTCAGTTCCACTGCGCAGCACCTTGGGTAAATTTCTACTATAACTCCAGGTCAACCAATGCCTTATGAGCGAATTTGGTAGATGGAAACTATGCGGAAGCCCATCATATATGGTGATCTTTCAGAGTATTTGGCAATGTCGATAAAAATATTTTTATTTCTTTAATTTTTTTCCAGCTGAATTGTGTGTATCATTGCTATTATGTTAAACTGCTGTATGTCCAAATATGGCCAAATGACTATTTTTCAATATTTATTTTTGCTTGCAATAGCCAGTTCTTTTGGTCAAACTATTTTGCTATGGAATGGTGAAACTATTTTTTAGTTTTCTTAAAAAAGCAACGTTTTGGACTTACGACACTTTTGCATAATAGCAATGATATGTATATTTGTGTATGTAAGTATATCTGCTTCTGTGCATGTATGTATACTTGTATAAGAGTGTGTGTGTGTGTGTGTGTGTGTGTCACCACTACCACCATCACTACTTGACAGCTTGTGTTGGTTTGTTTATGGCCCAGTAACTTAGAAGCTATATTCATTACAAGTAGGTTGAATGTGTCTGCCAAGTGCCCTTTCAACAATATTCTTCAGCATACAGTCATATTCTGTATGAACCCTACCAAACACACTAAGTGTTTTTTCTTAGTCTTACACCTGCTTACCCATAATCATCAACGTTTATGAAAATATTTATCTTTTCCTATTTAAAATTCTGCTAACGTAATTATCTCTCCTCTTTCCCAACCCTTCTCTTTAATGTAGAGATCGAGGTTTCATAGAACCTTCCCTTTTTCCTCACCCTATCCAAACCTAATAATCTTCATATAAATATCATTATAAATCCAGTATGCAAAGGTTAATTTCTTCCTTGCTAACATATTGTCAAAGAGCCTGGGTTCCTATGTCCTTAATCATAGACATATGAAATGACAACTAGAGATCATTGTCCCATGCTTTTTGTATGCAAACCAGTGTAGCTTGGTCTAAGCACTCTAATAACTTCAGTAGAGAAGTTTAATCAATGATTTACCTTTCCTCAATAAAATTAACTGATGTCATCAACACTGATATAGAAAACAAAATAGACTTCTTTAATTAACCACTATAACAACAATAACACAAACAACAACAACAAAGGGTTTCTTCTTGGAGTTGTGTAGCAATGAAATATGGGTGATGAATTTATGCAAAAGTGCACGGCTCAGTAGTTAGATTCCAGAATCGGGCTGCGTGCTGTGTTCTTGAGCAAGACACTTTATTTCACATTGCTCCAGTTCACTCATCTGTAGAAATGAGTTGTAATGTCACTGGTGCCAAGCTGTATTGGTCTTTTCCTTTTCTCTAGATAACATTGATGGTGTGGAGAGAAGAGGCCGGTATGCATGGGTGACTGCTGGTCTTCCATAGAACAACCTTGCCCAGACTTGTGCCTCAGAGGGAAACTTTCTGGGCGCAATCCCAAGATCAAGGAATGTGCTCAATGTGGCTTTGTTGCATGTGACATTGAAAACTTATGAGAAAAGCAAGTAATTGGGATACTGATATGGATAGTGTGAATAGAGGACCCATGATCCGAAGAAAGACTTTGGTAGCAGAATGCCAGACTTCATAAGTGAGATAATATAACAATAGGAAAACTTGTGGAAATATGTTACAAATCCATTAAACTTGTAATTAGCATGAAAAAAATCATGTTAAACTGACACTAATTAAAAAATTACATAGCATGGGACAGTCCTCATTGTGGGGTGGTGACTTGTGTGTGTCAATAACCTTCAGAAGTATGTCAGTGGAGGACAAGCTCCTGGTAGAGGACCGGTCAAACAGTAGAGGCCAGACTAATATGGACCACCTCTTTTCAAAGGTAAAAATAGGTTTGCCAACACTTCTACTTGCAAAAAAAGTTAACAGAAGTATCAATGATAGTTCAAATCCCACAACACGGAGAAGAAAGCCTCACAGCTCAGAGCTGAGAACAGTGGAGTCAGGTAATTGATAGCTTATGTTCCATAGGGAACAAAGGGCTTAAGTAATTAGTAAGCATAGACAGTGAAGAAGTTTTTGTATGGGCCACACAATAGAAGCTAGTGGAAAGACATGCAGTAAAGATGAGCTCTTGGCAAGTCAAATTTGAGACTAGGTTTTAATTGCTGGGGTTTAGCCTGTTTCAAGACATTCTTATTCACACAATCTCATTTCTCTTCTCTTAATAAACCAAGAGAAAATCAAAAACTCAAAGGAGTAGCTCAATTTAGCCCCTCTAAAAAATACTTGTCAAAAAATTGTAAAGAAACACCTTCAAGAAAATGGCCACAAAGGGAATTATTAAACAGAAAAGGGACAGAAGGAACTGGTTTAACTACGTTCATTCATCACCAAGGATCTAGTTGTACACTCAATTAACATCACCAGCATCAATAGCAACAATAACAATATTTACTCCAGTAATTATAAGCTACCAGGACATTGTCCTGTTGTTGTTGTTTTTTTCTGGCAGATGGTTCTAGCATCATTTTTGTTGTCTTTGTTTTTGCTGTCTTTATTTCTGTTTTCTTCTTCCAAGGCAGTTTAGTTTTCATTCAAATTATTTTTCAGCAGTACACCAACATACCCTTAAGACAAAGTTTACCCCCCATTTTCCACACCACTTCAGAAATTCAATTAGTAACACCTCCAACTACAAGTATAAGATTTCTATCAAAGAAAAGCTTCCAAATATTTTTTTGACACTCCCCAAGAACAAATTGTAGGAGATTATAAAGGGGCAGGGCTATCTTACAATTTACTACAAAACAAGCCCTTTTCAAAGCACTTTACATTACTGATTAATCCAAAGTTTAACACTAAATATTTTACAGGTAGTGATTACTGTTTTAAGAAGTTAAAACAATAAAAGAAGAGAGAGAGAGAGAGAGAGAGAGTTAAATAGCTATGTGAAAACTTCTGGTATGAATTAAGATCCGAATTCCGGAGGGAGCACAGTATTGGGAGAGGAGAAATAGAGGAGATGAGTGGGGAGTGGCAGTTTGGTTCATTAAAAGAGGTATAAAAATAGCCGAGATTGGAATGCTGCAAGTATTTTTAACTGGTTTATTTCTGAGGATACAGAAGTACTTGGTTGGATGTAGCAATGTAAAACTAATGAAACAAAACTAGTACACACACACACACACACACAAACAGCTACAGTACAGTACACATATTCAACAGCATACACACACACACACACTACAGAATGCATGGACATATGCAAAACATATCATGTCATATACACATACAGTTACAGATATGAATATACTATTTTCCATTTATAAACATACACATTTACACAACATTTTACACTAACACACATACACACACCACCCACGCTATTTACACGCTCTTGCATGAACAGACACACATCACACATTAACAGAAAGATAGATTCCTGGGTGAAGAGATGAGAAAAGGAGAGGCAGAGTTTCAGTACCATATGGTTGAATGACATTCCCAGAATTCTAATATAATTAGCAGTGATGTTTAAGTTTGTAGAAGGAGGGGGTTCTGAGAGTCTGAAGGAAGGGAAAGGTAGCAGATGTCATATTAATTAAGAGTCTCTAACGAAACTAAAATTAAACCAGAAACTCAATCATTTGAAACTGTTTTGTTGATGTAGCAGGTTGAGAAAAATCTCTAAATGGAAATCCTATACTTCCTTGACACAACCAAGGAAGGATGTTACTGTTTTTGATTTGTTTTAAGGAGCACAAGGTTAAATTGTTATAATCCAGTCTATTAGTCTTATCATATGACATTATTAGATTTAATTCTCATTAGCAACAACAAGCCAAGGGACCATTTATATCAGAGGTGAAGACCCGTCCTAGTACATGGGGTGAATTCTAAGTACACAAGAACCTTTGTGTTAGAAGGAAACAATAGAGTGCAGCTGTTTGGATGCTGATGATGGGGCATGGCTGACAGGGCCCCTAGCCTGTTTTAGGGACAGTGTTTTTTGGCACTAGAGGCAAAAACACTCACACACATGAGTGCAAGATTACACCCATACAGATAGCCATTGCAAACTTGCCTAGACCAATACAACTGGCAGGGTAGCTATCATTCTTGGTAGCTGTTGTTATACACCTACCAAGAATGACAATGGTCAGTTTAAAAATTTGGTGAGGAAGGGTTTATTTTGAAAGAAAAAATTAGAATTGGTCAACGTGTTTACAACAGGATTTTGGGAGGTGAAGGGCAGCAGAGGCAACAAGAAGAGGCAAGAAGGAACTTCATTTCTATGACTTGTGGCCAGTAAACCATTTCTGTCTTCTTGGTATCCATTTCATTTGAGAGGGGGATAAATGTTACACAATCTTACCAATCCGTTCTAACAAATTTCAAACTCAAAGGCTACGGAACAAATCAATATTAACTTAAGGCAGCAGAATTGTCAGCACCCAGTGCAAACTGCTTAATGGGGTTTCATTTACATTCCGAGTTGAAATTCAGCCAAGGTTGGCTTTGCCTTTCATCCTTTTGGAGTCAATTAAGTAAGTACCAGTTGAGCACTAGGGTCACTGTAATTGACTTACTCCCTGCCTCAAAACTACTGGCCTTTTGCCAAAATTTGAAACCAATTTTAACATACACGACCATATCGCTGAACTTGCTTTTCTTCTGTGCCATGCTTGCAGGTGCAAGCACTCACACAAATCAAAACTTTCAAATACTCTCATCGCGACTGTGAGTGCGAGTGACTGACTGTATAAGTATGGGTGTGTGAGTACTTGGACGCAAAAAAAAATGTGTACTTAAGTATCTATGAGTGCACTTGAATGAGCATGTCCTTAGGTGTTTTACTGTTCCTGCATTGATGGAATGCGAGACTGGTCTACATTGCTTCTGCATGCTTCTCCAAGTGCACATACATAGACCACACTCCCACACATTTTTCTGAATCCAAGGAATAAACCTAATCATGATTAGGATGGACAGATTAAGTTATTATTGTTATTGTGTTATGGCAGTGAGCTGGCAGATTCGTTATCATGCTGGGCAAAATGCTTAGCAGCATTTCGTCCATCCTAAAGCTGAGTCCAAATTCCGGCCAGGTCCACTTCGCCTTTCATCCTTTCAGGGTCAGTAAAATAAGTACTGGTCGAGTATTGGGGTCAATGTAATTGACTATCTTGCTCCCCCAAATTTCAGGCCTTATGCCTATAGTAGGAAGGATTATTATTATTATTATTATCAGCATCATCATCATTATTATTATTTTTATTATTATTGTGGCCTTGCGCCAAAGTTTGAAACATTAATTGTTGTCGATATTATTGTCATTATTTTCAAAACATAAATCCTAGAAGTTACTTCTAAGCTTTCAATTGGCTTGCTCCATCTTTGAAATTTTTTTAATCTTTTTTTCTTTTGTTTGACTTAGAGCTAGAAAAGTAGTGTCAATGACCATTTTCAAAGCGTCTGAGACTGATAGGAGAAAAGTTGGGGGGGTATACTTGAAACAAAGACCTGGATCCAAAGATTGCAATGTTTTAGGACATGGATCCAATGACTGCAATTCACCCAAGGGCCTGTTGTGGAATCAACTACTGGACCTTGTGTGCTTGTAAGGAAATCCATGACATACACCAAAGGGGCAAGTGGTGGTGTTAAACCAGGTGACAGATAAAGACTTCCATACACTTTCTGTTTAACAAATTAAACTCACAAAGTTACTTGGGAACATGGTAGAAGGCACCTGTCCAAGGTGCTGTACAGTTAGAATCAAACCTGAAGTAAAGTAGCGAAGCAAATTTTTTTGACTACACAACCACATCCACCAGTGTTTCAGGGACTAGATTATGTTATATGTCCCTGCATTTATTAAGATAATATTGTCTGAGGGAGGTTTAACTACTATTTCAAGGTTAAATGAATGACATGGAAGTAAAAGTAATAGCTAAACAAGGTGAAAATGAGAGAGAGAGAGAGAGAGAGAAGAGAGAGAGAGAGAGAGAGAACTGTGGACAAGTGAGGAACTGAAAGAGGAAGACAAGAATTTGAAGTGAAAAAAATACAAAAGAAAACAAAATATAAAGTAATTGGAAAAGAAAAAGAGAGAAAAACAAGCTGACTGAGAGAACTAAACAACAGCTACTTTGGGACTGTCTCTCATCTTTGGGACCGTCTCTCATCAAATTGCTTACACTTAATCAGAAAAGACTTCTTTTCAAAAGCTGGTTTGACCAAGTGTTTTCTCTTTCATCAAGCAAAAACTCTCTTTTCTCTACTCTTCATCTCATTTCCGTTTTCATCACTGCCTTCTGTAATTTTGTCCTAAAATATATCTGCTAATGTTCTACTGAATTGGGTCTCTGAACCAATTTCCATTCCAGGGTGTTACCCTTTTATATCACTTATACTTCTAATGTACTTGAGGAAAAGATGATTGTCATTGTCACTTTTAAGTGAAAAGAAATCAATCTCTCATTCCTCCAATGTGAGTTTACTTTATGCACTAGAAATAGGGGAAACACGGATGTCATGCAATCCTCTCTCTCTCTTTCCTTCCTTCCTTCCCTTAATATGCATGTTAGCCAATAAAGGAAAGAGACCTCTATTGATAAATATATTAACATTTGCCTCAAGAATTCTCTATAATGACAGGATATATTCTATTTAAGAGGCAGGATAGTTTCAAGTAGTCATAGGACAGACACAGTCAAACACACAAAAGCTGAGTCACCGACCTTTCCCTCTCCCTCTCTCATCTTCACCTACTTACACTAAATATGAATAAAAATAGAAGTCTCTCCTTCCACTATCACTTTCATTTTATTTTCTTAGTCTAAGCATTAATAGATAAACCACTCCACTTTTACCAACCTCCTTCACACACTTTCCTTCCTCTGTTTAGCTCAAAAAATATTTCCCTCGCATTTTTCACATTACCAAAATTTCATCACAAAGGTTGAGTTTCCTCTTCAGGTTCCAGAGAACGTTTCAGGCTAAAGCAACTGTTTCTATAACCTTTACAATACCAGCCCCCAAAGATTACCCCACAAAGTCTCGTGTTACCAACCCACCAAATATCACGCCTGAATCCAAAGTTATCAGCTTGTCTACAATCACTCATAGGATTCTCCCACCCACGGCCACCCCTAATCTATATTCCAATCCATTGAATACTGTCTCTGGTTCCATGTTACCAACTTACCCATGACCATCCTAGCTCATAATCCCTACTCTTTACTCTTTTTACTTGTTTCAGTCATTTGACTGCGGCCATGCTGGAGCACTGCCTTTAGTCGTGCAAATCGAACTCGGGACTTATTCTTTGTAAGCCCAGTACTTATTCTATCGGTCTCTTTTGCCGAACCGCTAAGTGACGGGGACGTAAACACACCAGCATCGGTTGTCAAGCACTGCTAGGGGGACAAACACAGACATACACACACACATATATATATATACGACGGGCTTCTTTCAGTTTCCATCTACCAAATCCACTCACAAGGCTTTGGTCGGCCAGAGGCTATAGTAGAAGACACTTGCCCAAGGTGCCACGCAGTGGAACTGAACCCGGAACCATGTGGTTGGTAAACAAGCTACTTACCACACAGCCACTCCTGCGACTGTATTAAAAAATTTATATTGAAGATGAATTCTTATTCGAAACCTACTCACAACATAAAATGATAATGAAACGTTGGAAGGAGTTGATTTTTAATTCAAAAACATTTATTTTATTTTCATTGTTGTACTCCAGACACCAGTGTATCATTCCTGGGTATACTGTGACAATTTGGCTATATTCAACCCAGCTGCTTGTTCAGTTTATTTCATTATGTTTAAAGTTCGTGATTTTGAGAGAGATAAGCAAAGTCAGTTTGGTGCGTGGAAGCTTCAATTCCTCAATACTTCATTTATACATAAGTTAAAAGCAGAAACTACAAGATGTAGAAGAATTAATTTGGCTTTCTTCACCCATCTTCTCACACCCTTCTCTCTCTCTCTCTCTCTCTCTCTTCCCCTTACTGAGGTAGCCATGTATCTCCTTTACTGCAAGACGCCAATTTCTGTCCCTTTACTCATATCCTAACCTCTCATCTGGCACAAAGCCACTTTCTTCAACACTATTCTTTGTTTCAGCTAAAGGGTCTTGTCTTGTAAATTATTCGGTGCCACATAAAAAGCACCCAGTACACTCTGTAAAGTGGTTGGTATTAGGAAGGGCTTCCAGCAGAAGAAATTATGCTAAAGCAGGCAGATAAACTCGGCAGTCTTCTGGCTTGCTGGCTCCTGCCAAATTGTCCAACCCATGCCAGCATGAAAAACAGACATTAAATGAAGACTATTGGCCTAGTATAGTTAATCTCTTTCTATTATATTATGTCAATAATTTAAAATCCATTGACATGCCACTAATCCTTCACAGTAGCATCACTCAAAATAGGGACATACCTCTTTTGTTTAATTCAAAAGATTAACAAAACAGCATCCGGCTTAACTCTGACACTTCATTAAGACACCCAAATTTTTAGAGAATTATTCAAGCAAAGCTAACAACAAATGAAAACTTGGTTCGAATAAACCTAAATATATAGAGTTTAGCACAAGTTAACTGCTTTGCATTAACACCAGTATTTGACTGGTACTTTATTTTTCAACTCCAAGTAGGTGAAAAGCCAAGTTGACTTCAGTAGGATTTCAACTCAGAATATGTACTGGGTGTCTTTTACATGCCGATGTAAAAGATACTCAGTAGGCTCTGTAGAATAGTTGACCATGTCTAGCAAGTTCAGTCATCAATTCACCACAGGGCAAGTTCAGCATCATCAATTCACGGTTTTTTTCTTTTTTTTTTTTTTCCAATAAAAAAAGTTTTTAACTATTAATGGTGAGATAGATACTATGGATATATTTTCTTGGTAAACTTTCCTCAAGGTGAATTGACGGCAGTGAACTTTCCCTGCAGTGAGTTGATTGTGGTGAACTTACCTGTAATCATAGTTGACATTAGGAAAGGTATCCAGCTGTAGAAACCAAGCCAAAACAGACTGGAGCCCCATACAGCTTACCATCTCTAGGCAACCCATCTAACCCATGCCATCATGGGAAAAACAGACGTTAAATGGTGATGATGATGAATGTAAAGAGTTGCTACCTAAATATTACAAAACATTCAGTTCAAGGCTCCACTGGTTTAGCTATCCTCAGCACAAGTTAGGCATAAAAGCTTATTACTCTCTTCAACAAATATTAACTTCACTAAACTTTTTAGCATTATTTTTGAGAGTTACCCAATCCTAGTCTTTTCACTCAATGGTTTATTCCAGTAGAGAAAAATAACAGCAGCTACCAAGAATGACAACTACTGACTGCCAAAACTATTCTTTCTTTTTTTAGCACATCTTGGATTATTTCAACATCACAGATTTTCCTCAGCTTCAATGCAAAAGAATACAAATGTGAAATGTGTGAGAGAGACAGAGAGGGAGTGAGAGAAAGAGAGAGATGTGTCGGATAATTTCAGTGGATCACATTATTTGCTAGCCTATGTGAATGTGTATAGATGTGCAAATATATATGTGTATACATACATACATACATATATATATATATATACTTTATTTAAAGCATATTACTCTACCACTGGTATTTGAGTACTCTTTTTTCCACCTTGTTTCACATTTATGTGTTTACTCTGGTATATATATATATATATATATATATATTTATAGTGTAATGTGTGTGTGTACATATATATATATAAAATGAGTGTTTAAGATATGTATGTATATATATATGTCTGTGTGTGTGTGTTGACACTCAGATGTATACAGACATTCTTGGGTGAGAGAGAGAGAGAGAGTGAGTGAGTGAGTGATTTTATTTTCCAATGTTGGTGTTCTTTACTCCAAAGAATGACAATACATAGAGTAATCTTTGAGGTGTGTTTCTTTACAAATTCCACTCAAAACCTGCCACCCTTACCCTGCCCCCATCTTCACTTTCAGAGCTCCCCACCCTATTTGTTTTTCAACACTGGATGGAATTGTTGTAAATATTCATGTTAGTTTATAAATAGTTCTTAACAAAACATCACTCCCCCTCCCACCATTCTTCTTCTTTCTTTCTCTCTCACCCTTTCCACCTCCCCCACAACTTAGACTGTTGACCAAAGATGCCTTCACCCAGCAAATCCTGTTACTCATTTTTCCTTGGTAAAAAACAAATTTTTTTAAATATTGGAGCCATCATGGATTACTACGGTAGGAACAACAACAGCAATTAGAATAGTCGCCACCACCACCACCACCACCATCACAATACTTATCTTTACAGCTACTTTCTAAAACCAGCTCCACAATCACCACCCAGCACCACCACCATCAGCATTATAAAGAACAGTTGGTGTTCATCATTGAAACATCCACACCTAATACTCCAAAAAGAAAAAAAATGGAAAAACAACAAGACAGCACTGCCCCCATCCCCTGCTACTATAGCTGCCACCGCCAACACCACCCATATAAACACTGAGTAAAGAAATTCGCTAAGTGTTTATATTTCTGTAGCTATTTCTGGGATAGATGCTAGTTATTTTAGTTTCCTTTGCACATGATTCCCTTCCTGGTTGTAATTGTAAACAGGCTAGTAGGCCCCTGCAGACCATTTTTGGTGAAGCTTCCTCAGAAATGCTCACTCCAATGGTCATTACAAAGTAAGATATTTTCAACAAGAAATTTAGAAAAATAAAGTTCCAGATGAATAGCAGATGGCAGAGAATCTACCAATTGCACCTATAAGGAATGGTGCAAATATTCAGATAGATGCACAACTAGCAATTAAATGTGATTAATTTTACACACACACACACATATAGGTGTAGGTGTGGGTGGCTGTGTGATTTAGAAGCCTGCTTCCCAAATGTATGGTTCCAGGTTCAGTCCCACTGTATGGAACCTTGGTTGTGTGGAATTCTCTAGTATAATACAACACTTGTAAAGTCTAATATGGTAAAACATTAAATACTTACTTTGTTATTATATTCCGTAGATCCGACATGTTTTCTTCAGAGGTGGGTGAAGCCAACTGCAAAATATAAATAAATAAATTATTAATATGATGATGATGAAATCGCCCTTAAGTATTTTCTGGTTCAGTGAACAGAGTAGCAATCAACACAGAAGCATCATGAGGGTTGCAAATGTCTAACAGGGAATGTCTTTTCTTTAGCAGCATATTAAGTATTTATAAGCATTTAGCATTCAGATTACCCTGACAAATCTAATGCTTATTTATTCACATTGCTTTGAATTGATCATGCATTACCCTGTAGCTTTACAATTTTGGTGATGTAATTGTTTATTTTTAAAACGATATTGTAGGGTAGGTGTGAGAGGCCAGATCTGTCCAATTTGAACATAAAACAAGCAGAATACTAGGACCAGAAACAGCTAAAATTTTAAGCATAAATAAACAATCAATGTGGTATGTTCTGACACCTACAAATATACCTTATTGATTCATTTTTCATTTACTAATCTGACCAAGTTATTGCTGAGAATTATTAAAACCAAAATATACAGAGAGTTGACACCCATGTTTGATAAAGTCAGATTAAAATTACATTTAACACTGACTTAATTTCTTCTCACTCATTTGCTTGGTCATTCTTTTATGTACATTTTTCTATGGACTGGATGAATGCTTATTATTCAGGAATTATTTTATAGCCGGAAGCCTTTCCTGTTGCTAGCCCTTAACCATTTTTAAGGGACCTTTTTTATATTCCACTTATCTTTGAAAGAACTGTGCTGCAGGATGTGTAGTCAATAAGGAGTTTCAACATAATGTCACCATTCTCCTCAAACAGTTTAATGTGAAGACAGAATGTAAATATTCACACAAACACACAACATACTTCCATACAGTTTCCATCTGCCAATTCCACTCACAGGGCATTGGTCAGGCCTGACATTACAATAAAACAGGGGTTCTCAACTGGGGTCCACATAATATCTTGTTGTTAAAGTTTATGTACAATAAATTGCTTAAACTTCTACGATACACAAAATATTAAATTTCTTCTTTTTATACAATTCCTAATAATATCTAATTCTAAAAATACAGTAGGGATTTTTTGTTTATATATATATATATATATATATATATATCACATGGCTATGAAGGTTTAGTAGAGTAAAATTGAAATTAAAGTGATCCACAGACAAAAAACAGTTGAGAACCACTGCAGTAGAAGATACTTACATTCAGATTATCATTACTATCATTGTCCACTTTCAACACTGGCATTGGTTGGACAGTTTGACCAAGAACTGGCAAGCTGGGAGGCTGCACCAGGCTCCAATCTGATTTGGCAAGGTTTCTACAGCTGGATGCCCTTCCTAACGCCAACCACTCTGAGAGTGTAGTGGGTGCTTTTTACATGCCACCGGCACAGGAGCCAGTCAGGCGGCACTGGTATCAGCCACTAGCACAGGTGCCAAAGAGGCAGCACTGGTGACAATATCTTGAATTAATCTTGCAGGCTAAATGCTTAAGGATTATAGGGCCACACAAAGAGATAGAACTTGAAACCACATGGTTATGAAGCAAACTTTCTATTCACACATTCATGAAGTCATTCCTACACATTGCTGTCTAAGTTTTATTATTATTATTTTTTCTACACTTGCTTACATTTAGTCTGAGGGCCTTAAAGTGACTGGGGTAATTTCCCTCACTCATGCATAAAACATATATACAACAAATCCCAAAGTTATTTACATCCACCCCCAGCTCATGCTATATCCCCCTGCCCGCCACATGCAATCGCTGTCCTTAAAGTCATCACCAATCACTACATTCTGTGAAAATTAGGTGACTGTGCCAGTGGTTGAAAGCAAAAAACAAAAACTTTCTATTTTTGTTCTTTTGAATACAAAAGGACAACAGATAGGTTCAAAGGAGGAGGAGGAGGAGGAGGAGTAGGTATCTGGTGCAAAATACATGGATTCCTCTACTTTAGAGGCCAACAGTGAAGCTAAAGTTGGATGGTGTCACATGACCAGAACAACCCTGGCTCACCCCCCCCTAACCCTTACACATATCACTTATTGTTCATTAACAATATTGTTTCAGTAAACTGGGGGAACAGAATGAAAGGTTCATGATGAGAAAGGTCAGTGGTTTATTATTTTGAGGGGTAAATCAAAGGTTTTGTTGTTATGAGGATACAATAGAATATCAGAATGCTAAGTGCTTGGGTAATTGATAAAGTCAGGGTAAGGAATAGAAGAAGGAGCAGGGAAGTTCCACAAAAAGCAATAGTAAATTGTTAGTAATGACTTGCTGACACTTAGTTAATTCTTGATCCTTATAAAGGTCAGAGGAAACAGAGTGGTTGGGGTGGGGGATGGAATTATCATTCTGAAATAGGGGATTGATAACCATAATGTCATTGAGAAAAAGGGGTGATGCTTGCCTTAAAGAAAGAACTGAAATAGACGTATAGGTTTGGAAATAATGATTCTTTTTACATTGGCACAAGGTCACAAATATGAAAAGGATAAGTATTTTTATTCAAATTCACTTCAGTAAATGACTGCTATCATTTTAATGAACTTTGAACAAGAGCAGGTACAGTAAACTTCGACATGATTTGACTTAATCAAGTACTAGAGTATACATTTAGCTTGGTAGCTTAGTGTCCCAGCTGTCCCATGGAATTTTGTAGAACCGGACATGAAAAAAACATGTCTAGTATAACCACTCGAAAATAATTCAATGTTAGTACCAGCAGAGTGTTTGACTAATTAAAATGACTACCATGATGTACAGTGTCATTCTTACATGCAATATTTCCATGAGTAGTATGGACAGGCTTCCTGTGTAGCACCATGGTAAAGTACCATCTTTTCCAAACAAATACTACATATGTAGTATGAATATGTCTTCTCCAAGGGAACATTTTCATAAGTGCATTGGAAGTGTCTACTTCAAAGAATCATACTTTATAAGTACACAGTAGTGTCTTGTCTCATTTAACACAAAATCTGTCATCTTTCATATAAAGAGAACACATTTTTTTAAAGATATCTACATGTCCATGCTTGCATGACTCGGATGGAATTTGAGGCAGATTTTTCAATGGTCAGATGCCCTTCTTACTAACCCTTACTTGTTTTGAAGTATGTTAATATTTCCCTATGACGTTCTCGCAGAAGATTGGAAACAAAGGACACCATGTGCATGACAGTGATACTTTTTTTATTTTTTATCAGTTTCTGCTCCAAGCTATGGCCATGCTGGGGCACCGCCATTTTGCTACACTGTTATTGTTGAGAGCCACCTCTGATATGTGGTATTTGATGAATAAGGGAGTTTGATGTTGCTCTCCTGTCATGAGGCAGGTTCATCTGGGACTTTTGACAGGAAGAGATCCAATTTTGTTTTGAAAACATCTACATCCTCTTTGTGTAGGTCCCTCAGGTTCTTTGGGACCTGCATTGATGTTTAACAGATGGTATTAGTGTTCTCCATTCATTGACCATATGATATCAAAGTAGTATAACATTGTCATCCAGATAATACCATAAAGGTATAAAGGAAATTATGGCCCACATAATACTAAAGATGCTTGTTGGCCAGTTGGTATCACAAACATACAAAAATGAAGTTTGCCTAATAATGAACAAATTAATTCCTATGATGCAGTTACTACTGACACTCTTTCACTGGTTTCAGTCATTTGACTGTGGCCATGCTGTAGCACCACCTTTAGTCATAGAAATCAACCCCAGGACTTATTCTTTGCAAGCCTAGTACTTATTCTATTGGTCTCTTTTGCCAAACTGCTAAGTTATGGGGACGTAAACACACCAGCATAGGTTGTCAAGCGATGTTGGGGGAACAAACACAGACACATAAACATACATATATATATATATATATATACACACACACACATATATATGACGGGCTTCTTTCAGTTTCTGCCTACCAAATCCACTCACAAGGCTTTGGTCGACCCAAGGCTATAGTAGAAGACACTTGCCCAAAGTGCCACGTAGTGGGACTGAACCCGGAACCATGTGGTTGGTAAGCAAGCTACTTAACGCACAGCCACTCCTATATATATATATATTTATTTATACATGTATACGATGGGCTTCTTTCAGTTTCCGTCTACCAAATCCACTCACAAGGCATTGGTTGGCCCGAGGCTATAGTAGAAGACACTTGCCCAAGATGCCACGCAGTGGGACTGAATCCAGAATCATGTGGTTGGGAAGCAAGCTACTTACCACACAGCCACTCCTGCGCCCACTATTAAATTATTGAGGTAATTAACGACATATAGAAGAACAAAAATGGCATTAACTAAGAATTTATTGATGATACTAACTACTGATAGTACTAATGAATTTCAAATGATTAACCATTATTCAATAACTGGCATGACTAATCACAAGACAAATCACTGATCAGCAGAAGTGACTAACTATTCACTACTAATCCATTGAGAGATTAAACTAAGGTCAATGACCACTAATCTACTGAAATTATATTGCCCACTAATCAATGCGGTTAATGCAACAGTCAGAGTTGATCATAAATTTAACACATCACCACATAACTATATCTATCTTTTCAGTCACTGGACTGTGGCCATGCAGGAGCACCACCTTGAAGGACTCAATTTTATTTAAACCTAATGCTTATTCTATTAGTGTCTTTTGTTGAATTGCTAAGTTACAGGAACATAAACAAACAAATATTTGTTGTCAAGCAGGGTGGGGGACACGTATGATTGGTTTCCACACAGTTTCTGATTACCAAATACAATCACAAGGCATTAGTTGGCCTAGGGCTACCGTAGAAGGAATTTGCCCAAGGTGTCATGCAGTGGGGCTGAACCCCTAACCATGTGGTTGGAAAGCGAGCTCTCTAACCACACAACCATAACTTCATTCCCTCATACCTTAATACATTGAAAACAAACATACATAACATAGTGAGGGTGTGTGTGTGTGTGGTGTGTGTGTGTGTGTGTGTGTGTGTGCGTGCATTCATACACACACATTGTGAATGTTCAACTGGAGTCAAACCGTAAGAAAAGGCCATCAAATCAGACAGCCAAGACCAGAAACCTATTCACAGAACATCTCTTTGTGTTGTTCTCCTTCAGTGCTTTCCATCCATTTGTCATTGGTGAAATGAGTTTTACAGCAATAGACATTTACATAAGAATTGTCAGAGCAAATAATTTTACAGAGAGACGTCTCTGTCCCTTTCCACCACAAACCATTGAGCTGTGAAGTATAAAGAGTGGCTATTTCTTGCTAAGCAATCCAAGGTAAAATAGGTTATTGTACCTTTTGCATTAAAAATACTACATTAAAAATGTCAATGAAGGAGCCTCTATGCAAGTTGTTTAATCTGCTGGAAATAACAACCAAATTTTCCTTGAATCACAGCCTACACTCTTGTAGGACACAATAGGCAAGGTAGCCCTTGATATATGGAAGGACAGGGAAGTTGTAACTGGAATGCTTTTCATACAAGGATCTACTCATTCAGAAATGACTGGGGGGGGGTCTAAACAACATTGACATCACAATACACACACACATTACATACACATGCATATATATCATCATCATCATCTTCATTCTCCATGCTGGCATGGATTGGATGGTTTGACTATACTGGGGAGCTGTACCAGGTTCCCATCTGATCTGGCATGCTTTCTACAGCTGAATGCCCTTCCTAAAGCTATACACATAAAGGAAAACAAATTTTACACACACTCACAGACAGTATTATCATCATTAAATACAAACAGGATGATATATATTTTCTTCCACAAAAACAACTTGTTGGTCTGTCTCATGATTCTGGCAGACAAAAAGGATGAAGTGTTGCCTGGGAGATGTGCTGGAAGCTGGAACAGCCACTCCAACTCATGGGATTCACACTTGCACACAGCCGTCTCTGCCATCCTATAGTATGCCTTAACCTGTGGACTTTTTACTGTTTTATAAGGTCACTTGTATGTTATGCTTTAACTTGTACCAAAGAGATAAGGAGTGTAAATGGCCTCTGTCTCTTAGTCACTTGATGATACATATGCCATGCAGTCATCACAGAGCTGACTAAGTTGTGGAAGAGGGGTCTATGATAGTTGATTCATAAGAGAAGAGAAGAAAGTATGCAGAATTAGGGGAATAATGTAAAGGAAATGTAATGCAAAGTGAAAATGGGATTTGATGACATTCATGCTATTCAAATCATCATTGTTTCAATGCTTTTTTGTTTCTCCATGTTCACACAAGTTGAAGAGAATTTGTTGAAGTAGATTTTCTATGACCAGATGCCCTGTTTATCGCCACCCTCACATTTCCAAGTGAGGTTTTTATTCCTCATGGTTGCATGCATTTCTATGGAAGATAGAAAATGTGGGACACTGCTTGTATGAGAGTGATATTCATTTACATCTCTACAACATGTCAAGAGAAAGAGACAGAAACACATACATGTGTGTGCGTGTGTGTGTGTGTGTGTGTGTGTGTGTGTGTGCACTCTCACACACATACACAACAGGCTTCTTCCAGGTTCTGTCTATCAAATCTACTAACAAGGCTTTGGTTGGCCTGAGACTATAGTAGAATATACAAGCTCAAGGTGCCACATAGTGAGACTGAACTCAAAACCATGTGGTTGGGAAGTGAATTTTTTAACTGTACACCATGCTGGTGCCTACATACACACACAAACATACATATTTGAATTTAATGGCCACACACGAGCTGAGCTAAAATCCTATAGCTGCTATCATTATGTTGTACTTCCTGACAAGGCCCATAACTCTGTTTGCCTTAGGCCATCTGACATGTAAGAGGTCAGCAGAAGGAATTTTTTTACAGCTGCAAAACAATTGCTCCAGCAGTATAGAAGTGTACAAAGTTTTGGAGACCATCCCAGTCATGTTAGAATGGAAGATGCATATAAAAACAGTAATTGCTTTCTGAAATGTCTTGTAAAGGTTTAAAAACTAAATTTTGCACTTCATTTTTAATTCCAGGTTAAAACCCAAATCAATAGATCTATAATCAAAGATTAACTTATCCAATCTCTGACACATCTTTAAGACAGTAGGGTATTGTCTAGGATATCTGGTTGCTATTTCTAACAGGTTACACCACTAGATAGAGACTACATTATTACTCTGTTGGTTATTGTTTTAGATTAGAATGAAAATATGTCCAATGGAGACTATTAACAAACAACCTGATTGTTGTTACTAATAATATTAAGCATAACAGTTTTTGACATGAAAATAATGTTAATGATAACAGCATGAGTGTGTGCGTGTGTGTGTGTGTATCTACCAATCTATCTACACACACACATACACAAATGATTTCTTATATATATATTTAGTTTGCAATCTGATCCAAAAGTATATGAGTCGAAATTAGGTGGCCTAACTTTCAGCTTTCATCCTGACATAATGGATCCTCTGAAAAAATTGGTCTTCTACCCAGTCAAAAGGAATCTATGTGATGTATGTGTGTGTGTGTGAGCATGTAACAAAGTCGGTAAAGAATGAATAGGGGGAGACTTCATATCAACAAACAACAAAGAGATTTCTTAATTAATCCAACTGAATGAACAAACTAAGGAGCATACGGTGTGTGTGTGTGTGTGTGCATAGGCATGTGCATGCATGTGTGTGTATGAGAGAGAGTGTGTGTATAGGCATGTGCATGCATGTGTGTGTGTGTATGAGAGAGAGAGAGTGTGTGTGTGTGTGTGGTCAATGCTATACCACTTAATTATAGGTCCATTCAGATCAGAGAGTGTAGTAGACTGAATTAGTCATTCTTAGTAGACAAGAATTAACAGTAACACCTCTACTGCCACCACTACAACAGCCAGCTCATTAACATTGTCACCACTACAACTGCTAATCTACACAGTACTAATCTACATCATCATTATTATCACCATCAACACCATCACAGTAGCAAACAATGAATTTACCTATTAAAAAATGAAAGCATTGTGAATAACACCATCAAAAATTAGTCTTACACCAACTCTTCAGAGATAACTAACCACAAAAATGCAATAATGTTGGTATTGGATTATCTGAGAAATAATTTATATTTTTGAGTGACTTATTTCGTCCAACACTTTGAGATAAGAAAATTATTTGTTTTACAATGCATATGCATTGCCAGGAGTTTAAACATACAATAAA
The DNA here is from genome assembly GCF_006345805.1 of Octopus sinensis. Lineage (NCBI taxonomy): Eukaryota > Metazoa > Mollusca > Cephalopoda > Octopoda > Octopodidae > Octopus > Octopus sinensis. The sequence goes on along the minus strand of NC_043004.1, from coordinate 106,170,925 downwards.
TATTTACCAAGTATTTTTTGATAGCAAGAAGACTATCTTTGTCCCTCTATCATACTCTAATCTCTTGGTTTCACTTCCTCTCTCAGCTGAGAGGGCTTTGTCTTGTGAGCTTGCAGGTGTTGATGCCACTTACAAAACAACGAGCTGCTTCCATGTACAGAGCACCTGTAATAGTGCAACATAAAAAGCACCCACGCTGGTGTCAGATAAAAAGCACCTGTGCTGGTGCTACGTAACAAGCACCTGTGTTGGTGCCACGTAAAATGCACCCATGCTGGTGCCACATACAAAGCACCCGTGCTGGTGCCACATAAAACTCATTCATGCTGGTACCATGTAAAAAGCACCCAGTGCCTTCTGTAAAGTGGTTGACATTAGGAAGGGCATCCAGCCATAGAAACCATGCCCAAACAAACGATTAGTGCTCTACAGCCCATGCCAGAATGGAAGACATCACATATATATATATACATACACACACACATATATATATATATACATATATATATATATATATATATATATATATACATACACACACACACACATATTAGGGATGTGCCCACCTAGGTATGCAAGGTAGGCAGTGCCTACCTTGAATAAAATAGATTGATAGCAACATTTTCCATTTATGGCAAAATATGGACCTAATTTAATAAAATTATGAAGGTTACTCTAATTACTATGCATAAAATGCAAAATATTCTAATTTTTGCAGATTAGATGGGCATATTTCGCCCCTGCTTTTCAATCTCAGTATTTAAGCTATGCATAGAACTGCTGTGGTACACGTTCTGCCTACACTCCTACAACACCCTTTTCTTTACGTGCTATAAAGGCAGAAGTAAATCTACCTTCATCTCAGTCGTGCACCTGTGTTTCACTAATTTTTGTGTGTTTTACTACATCAATATCACCAACTGTCTACCCTAAGTAATTACTGACAGCATGTGTCATATATATATATACATATACACACACACACACACACACACACACACACACACACACACATATGTAATCATTTAACACGTGTTCCATGCTGGCATGGACTGGATGCTTTGACAGGTTCTGATGGGCCCAAGGACTGCATCGTGTTTCAGCGTTTGCTTTGGCATGGTTTCTGCATGGTGTGTTTCCTAATGCCAACCACTTTATAGCATGTACTGGATGCCAACCAGGGATACAAAAGTTGGTGGTTTGCGTAGGTATGTGTAAGTGTGTGTGTGTGTGTAGATGTATGTATATGTATGTGTGTGTGTGTGTATATATATATATATCAAAATAAGCAGCATGGACATCCAAAAGTATTACCTCTGGATATCCTTGTTGCTTTTTTTAAATTTTAATCACCTTATTTTGAAATTGTATGGGTAATACCGTACTAAATTCAGGTGCCTCAACTTATGTACCATATTCATCTGAATCTCTCATATATATATATATATATATATCGTCCTGTCGAAAGACCCTTGTCCTACGTCCTGGTTTTGTTTTGTTGTTTATTTTTTATTTTTACCGTTATTGTTTTTACGTTTTTGTATTCTTATTGGTGTCACGTATTCTGTATTTTTGTTTGTGTACTTCGATCGTTTTCCGTCCTTTCGTTGTATACATTCGAAGCTTTCTTCCAGGGGATCTAATGCGCTTGGCTTAGATTTCCCTTGGCGGGCTGGCCATATCGGAGCAATCTCAAGATTAATCAGCCGAAATTGCTAAGATGATCTGGTTCTTGACTGATGACTGAGGGCTTCGAATGTCCCGTCCTGTGGTTGTGTCGTCTCTGTGGTGTTTCATGTTCTTGTCCATGTCTGTAATTAATTTTACTGTTTACCTATATATATATATATATTATATATATATATATAGTGTGTGTGTGTCTATGTATAGATTGGTTATACAACTACAAATGAGACTACTCAATATAATGTATGGTGTTTTTGTGGTATTTCAAGTGATAATCCTCAGTTTTTTAACATGAGATTAGACTTATAACTGTATGAAACCTTAAACTTTAAACACTCACACACACACACACACTTCTGTCAAAATTAAATGACTATCAAAGTCCAAACTAAAAATATTGAAGGTTAACTTTTGAATAGCAGAGTGCAGCTTTTCCGTCTCTACCTATCTATTTCTCTTCATCTCTTGAGATCAACAACAGTCTCCCAGCTGACACCTGTCCAGAGCACTTGATTCATGTTGAAGTTATCTGAAACCACAGCTGAGATTTACATAAGGAGGTCATGGAGCCAAAATATTCCTCTGACATCAACCCCTCTTTCGTTACTAACCCGGCCGTAGCCGGCCGAAAAATTTTTGGTTCAAAGTACCAACCCGGCCATACCCGGCCGTTAGAACCCATTGTTATTTAAATGTAAATTCGAACCCAAATCTCGTTGGTACATTCGTTAAAGCATGTGATTTCACATTGTAAATAGTTAAGTTATAGTATCCGACATTGCTTGAAGTGATATCTCAACTCAGTGAATTTTGGGAGATTTTTTTCCACAAGTTTTTCGGCATCGATTTTTCTTCAACTTTGAAAATGGATAGGAGTTTCATGTTATCAAGCATTGATTCCGAATTTAAAGCTTTGTCAACGGAAAATAGGGAGATATCGAGAAAAAGAATGAAATAGGTACTAAAGCACGTGGTGTACAAAATAATGAATATTTTTTTATCCGAAGATGAAATCAGCGCCTTCCGAAGAAACAAAGCGGCGAAGGCGACAGCGAAGACGATTTTACATCGGAATGAAGTAAAAAAACTTTTAAAATGTTTTTATTAGCAATTTTTCTGAGGAGATAAAGTTTATCTATAGCCTTTCTTAGGAAGTGAAACCATTAGACTTTTATTTTTTTCAGTATGCTAGTTTGAAGTGATCACTTCGGAAACAAACTTACGCAGATTGTAAACAAACCAAAATCGGGGTTCAAAGTTTGGGAAATTTGTGAAGCAAATACTGGGTACTGTTGTGGATTTAGTTTTTATACAGGGAAACTAATGTTAGTCAGCATGGCTTAGGGTACGATGTGGTCTGGAAGTTATTGTTTGAAGCGATCAATGTGGAAACACACTTACGCAAATTGTAAACAAACCTAAAATCGGGGTTCAAAGTTTGGGAAATTTGTGAAGCAAATACTGGGTACTGCGTGGATTTAGTTTTTATACAGGGAAAATAATGTTAGTCAGCATGGCCTAGGGAACGATGTGGTCTGGAATTTATCACTTCCATTCCATAACCAGGGCCGTATATTATTTTTTGACCGATTTCTTTAGTTCGGTCAAACTTACGGTGGATTCCAATATTTCAGTTTATTTCACCTTTATGGTACCTGTTGTGCATTAAATTCAACTGATCTAGTGATGTGCACAATTCTTCTTTATCAAAATTTTGTTGCATACCCATTTGAATATTAGCTGATGATTCATTTTCTATAGTGATGTTTAAACAAAATTTTAATTTTTTACCTTTTGCTCAATTTAAAATTTTAATATTTTTACCTTTTGCTCAATTTACCTGAATTTACCTGTAATTAAAGTCACTTTGAGACAAAAGTTATGCAATAGAATTGATTAAGAACCCTTCCTTTAATTATGTTCCAAATATCACATTAAAATGTTGATAAGTAAAAAAGTTACAGTTATTTAATGAAACAAGCCTAAATTCATGATTATTTTAGAATTTAATTGAAACTCATGAGGGGTGTATTTTGGTCAGAAATATAGTAACGAAAGGGTTAAATCGTTTGAATCTGTGACATATTTCAGACATTGGCATCTGGTAGGGGAAGGAGAGATATCTAAAGAAAATTATGTTTTTTTTCAATTGTTTTCCTCCTCCACATCATCATCATCATCACCAATGACATAACTAGAGAAGAGGACATTTTCATGGGTTTCTGCTTCTTGTAACAACTACCCCACCAAATGACTTCTAAAATGGTAATTGTATACCAATTGGATTAACCAAGAAGAAAGCTAATATGTGGCAGCTCTACTGGTTAGTAATAACAACCAAATTTTCCTCAAATCACATTCTTCCATCTTTAAGAAAAAACACACTGGGTAATGCAGAACAAGATTGCCATGGCTGGAATGCTTGATTACCTGGGACTAAATGACAACAACAACTAGAACATTGGTATAAAAAAAAGAAGCTCACTTCAACAACAAATTTGCTAGCAACAGTGAGAGTAAATGGAAAAACTTGTATTGTGGGTAGGAAAAATTAACGAGTTTGGTTTCTAACAAAGGTAGAAAGCCAGATTTTCAGAAAAGAGTGTCAGTCAATTACAGCAGCCCTACCACTTGGCTGGTACCCCACCGACCATGGAACAAAGATGTTGAAGAGATTCATAAGAAATTGACCACATGACAAAGCCCACATACACTCTGAAATGATAAGAGTATAAGTTGAAAGTTTGGCAGGTTTCAAATTTGGAACAAAATATTGCAAGAGAGTTAGTCAAATGCTCTAGCGATTCTGCTAATCCACAATCCTTTGGGAGTAGAATTAATGATATTGATGGTAGTGTTGTGAAGTTTTACAAGAAGGAAATCAGTAAATTTGCTGTGTTTGTCCATTTTCAAAGAACATAAGTCAGTTATGTCGAATGAAAACAGCTCACACTGGGAATTAAACCTTAGCTGCCCATTTTAACAATTTATAGATTATGAAAAGCAAAGTCAAACTATAACTTGGACTCAGACATAGGGATATATCTATATATTGCAAAGATGCAAGCATGGCTGTGTGGTAAGTAGCTTGCTTCTTAGCCACATGGTTTCAGGTTCAATCCCACCGAGTGGCACCTTGGCAACTGTCTTCTGCCTCAGGCTGACCGAAGCCTTGTTATTGAATTTAGCAAATGGAAGTTATCATTGGGTGCACACGTGCCTCCTAACAGAGAGGAGTATGAGGCAGCTTGGCATAACCATTTTTGTGCCACCTATTTGGTGTTGCTGATTCAATGCTTATTTGGCATCAAACATTTTAAATATATTTCTCCTTTTTCCTTCCACATCTTTCTCCATTTTATGTGTGTGAGCATATTTCTTTATGAGGAATTGAACAGGTCAATCATGTTCAATTAATAAATTATGTCCCTCACTCTTTCTAAGTGTATGTATATATTTCTGAAAATATATGTATACTTGCTGCCAACACTAAAAGAAAGAACTGCTGCCAAAACAGATTGAACGTCCAGTGAGCCATGCCAAATCATCAGCATCCACACAAATGAGTCCAATCACTTCATTCCATATTGGAAAATATTTTGCTCAGCACTCTGCTTATTCTGAGACAAAACAGTACTAGTAATAATGGGTGCAAAATTTGGCATGGGGTCAGCAATTTCAGGGGATATGTTGATTACATTGACCCCAGAAATCAACAGGTGCTTATTTCATCAATCATGAAACAATGAAGGATAACCCCCCCCCCATCAGCAGAATTTGAATTTTGGAATATAAAGACAGATGAAATGCAGCTAAGAATTTTGCCTGGTGTACTGAAGTTTCTGCCAGTTCGTCACCTTTCAGTAATAGCAATAATAACAATGAGTTCTTATTTTGGTACAGGAATACAAGTTTGTGAAGAAAAGCTGTAGGCCACTGAATCAAGTTCCGGTACACTAGTGATATTTAATTTATTCATCCCAAAGGCAAAAATCAATCTCATTGGAATTTGAACTCAGAAACATAACTAAATAGCAAAAAAGCGTTTTCCAACACTTTACTGGTTTTTCCACTCAGAAATACGGTGAAACTTAAACTTGCAGACAGACCTTCAGATATCATATCATACTCAGCATAATTTACATGACATGATACAATGAAAATATTATGTTAAATGGCATAGCAATGCCAAATGGCTACAATGTTGTGCAGAAGCAAGCCAAAAAGATAAGGAATTATGCAGACTAAGCTGATGAATTAAAGACAGTGAGAGAGTTAAGGAATGTGTCTGTGACAACCATTTGTAATTCACACTATCAGAAAGATAAACAACCACCTCTGTTAAAGACATTGACAACTGACTTATAAAGATAGCCATAAGCATGTTCCAGGATGTAGTAATTCAAAGAACTATAATATATGCTGCTGGAGAATCCTCCTGCAGGATTTAATCTTTAACTGGTTTCAGTTACTGGAATGTGACAATGCTAGGGTACTACCTTTACGGTTAAGTCACATATCAACCCCAGTAATTAACAGGTAATTGTTTTATTGACCAAAGAACAGAAGAGAAAAAGTTCAGGGAACAACTGCCTCTGCTGGATGACTGCATGATGATGCTTGTCTACAATGTGATAATGAAATGTTGGCTTCCAAAGCAGAGGATTGGTGAAGGCTGAAAAGAATGCCGACAGGCAAAGGTACTTTCCACAAGGCATTTTGTTCAATGGCCAATTAATTCAGACATCCCCAATCACCATAAAGCTTAAATGTATTTCCAAAATGAATCTTGTTCTAATTGATAAAAGGAAAGAAACTTTTGATGAATTTATTAAACCATGAACAATAAAAATAAAATTTGTATTTTCTATCCAAGAGGTTTTTAAACCCAATATTTATACACTACTGTTTACAGCTTTGTCTGCCTCAAGACTCACCATCTCAAAGAATTATTTCTCTCATTTATAAAGGTTTATGATATAAATACTAATTTACTATTATTACAAGGGCTAATAATAATACTAAATACAGAAATTCTGGAATTTTTTTCAAGGAAACTTTGCAGAAATTCAGACCTATTATCACACACAAGCTTACAACTACTTTTAAAGAGAATCCCAGGCACCTGAGAAAATTTATGCACCTTAATATAATTCTTAAAAAAATGAAATTCTCAGCTGATTTTAGATTGACTGCTACAAGTAGCTTTTAAATGAAATATCTGATATTCTATTGTTGGTCCTTTGTCCTCTCCACACCACCAACTACCTCTGTACTCAGTAGTCTCTCTGACCCAAGACAGGACATAACAACTTTGGAAAAATCCTGATTTTTATCACAAATTAAAATTTGAGAACCATGGATTTTGGTGACCTAATAGCAGTGTTTTGAAAGCAGAGCCATGATAGCAAGAACAGGGTAGAAGAGTTCAGGAATTATTAAATCTGCTGGCAACATTTTCACCTTTAGAGTGAAAGGCAGCCAGCATGATGATGCTTATATGTGAAGCAGAGAAGCACTATGTTGCATAGCACAGAGATATTCATTGTGGATGCAAAGAATTTGCTAAGTTTGAAAGGAAATAGTAAGAGCATGCTCCTTTGGGTATGTAATGTTAGGATGCATGAATGATGGAGCAGAAATGAGGTGAGAGAAAAACTGGATACCAGCGGAATTGTATGTAGACTGCAAGGGAGAAGAGTATGTTTTTACAGGCATGTGATGCATATAGAGGATGTCAGGTGTTTCCAAACAGATGGAACTTGTGGAATAGGAAGCCTTAACCTGACAAAGGAAATGATGGCTGATAAATGCTGTGCAAGAAAAGACCTGCTCAACCCATATAAGCAAAGGAAAAATGGATAAGAAACAATAATGGTAGTGGTGGTGGTAATGGAAACTGAGATGTTATTAACATCTAGATTTGGGTTTTTCTCAACCATTATATTCATATTAAGTCTTCATCTACTGCTCTCCCACTCTCTTCATTAATCTCTCATCTACAACTCACTCTATCTCCTTTTAATGTGCTCCCTCACTATCACTCCGTCTGTCTCTCTCAATGTCATCAGTTACATGTTAGTTAAATCCAATGAACATATATACACAGACTGACATAATTAGTCTAAGGAGTGGTGAAGAAATACTTGGTTGGTATGTGTCTGTAGCTATGGGAGGGCAGCGATTGCATGTATAGACTATTTGTGCAGATTTATATTCATATATTTGATGTAGATGTTGCTGTCTGTGTGGATCTGTGTTTAATGGTTGCTATTTAGCTCCAGTCAACTCCTGAGCAGGAGTAATTTTTAAAGGCTTTCCATTTACGACTAGCATGTCTTTTTGTACGTCTAAGACTATGTTATCCAATGTGACCCTTTTGAAGATGGTAGGAAGTAATTTGAAGGAGAACTGGCTGCTATTTATAACAGATTGAGTGACCTCAACTAGGCTCAATATATATTAATATGTGTGTGTGTGTGTTTGTGTATGTCTGTGAGCGTGCTTCTCTGCACAAGCTGTGTACATATGTAAATGTATGCTTTTCTGTACAAGCTTTGTGCATGTGCGCTTGCATGCGTGTGTGGAGCGGGGTTGCAGTGATAATTACATATATGTCCTCAGCTCTTTACGTGAAAAAATTAACAAAACTCTTACATATAAGTGGGTGGGGATTTGTGGATCAATTAAAAGAAAACTTGTGTATGTATGCATGTAATATATATATACATGAACACACACATACACAACACAATCCTATTCCTAACAGCAACATCTCCCACCACCACCGTATATGTAAGAAAAGGGGAGGAGGACTTGCTAACATTATCTGACACCAAACATCTCTACCTCTAGTGGAAAGGAGAAAACAAGTTTAATCAATCAAGGTCATTAAATGGAGTTGCTACAAGCACTGTGTCGACAATTAACAAGGCTGGGGGTTTGAAGAGTACCCAACATGGGTACTGGGTGCTGTAGGATAATATATTCTTTTATCTGTTTCAGTCATTTGACTGTGGCCATGCTGGAGCACCGCCTTTAGTCAAACAAATCAACCCCAGGACTTGTTCTTTGTAAGCCTAGTACTTATATTGGTCTCTTTTGCCAAACCACTAAGTTACAGGGATGTAAACACACCAGCATCTGTTGTCAAGCAATGGTGGGGGGGGGGAACACAAACACATATATGACAGGCTTCTTTCAGTTTCTATCTACCAAATCCACTCACAAGGCTTTGGTCGGCCCAGGGTTATAGCAGGAGACATTTGCCTAAGGTGCCACGCAATGGGACTAAACCTTGAACCATGTGGTTGTAAGCAAGTTACTTACCACACAGTCCAGCTTTTCTTTCACACATTATTAAAAATATGACCATGTTTAATTTGATAAATTCCTTGTTATTCAAGGGTTTTTTTTTGGGTTTTATTAGTTCTTCATGTTTTGTTTGGAGCAATAATCTTCTTTTACTTGTTTCAGTCACTGGAATGTGGCCATACTGGGGTACACCTTGAAGGGCTTAGTCAAACAAATCAACTCCAGTACTAATTTTTAAATATGGTACCTATTCTATTGATATCTTTTGCTGAACCACTAAGTTACAGGGATGTAAACAAACCAGCACCAGTGGTCATGTGTTAGTGAGGAAACAAACACAAACAGCCTTATATATTCTATGGGTTTTTTCACAGTTTCCGTCTACCAAATTCACTCACAAGTGTTGGCTGGCCTGGGGGCTATAGTAGATGATATTTGCTCAAGCTTGCTGCATAGTGGGACTGAACCCAAAACCATGTGGTTGCAAAGCAAACTTCCTAACCACATACCCATGCCCGCAACCATGTTCATAGACCTACTTTTCTGATACTTCAAGGCTTTCACAAACTCATTTTCAAAATAAACTGTTGTTATGGTGAGTATTCTGCACGTTTTGTAGAAAGTCGCAAAGAGCCTTGGGAATAATTTTAGAGCTGATAAAATCCTCAACATTGAATTTACAACTATATAATGGTAAGTTCTGACAGACAGCATGATATCACAAGTTATTCTTTTACATACGATGTATCTGTGTTTAATTTTGGTTTGTATTTCGCAAGCGGCAAAACTTCCATAGCTATTTTACACATATTTTGTGGAATTCTTGTAGTGCAATCAGGTAGCATTTCCCGACTGAATTATATTTTGCATATTGCTTTACAATCGGCTGCAATGATTCCTTTCAGTAAACATATAGTCAACTGATGAGAAAGTGCTATGAGAACATGTTTGGCCATGAAAAATACTACTTTGCTTTGAAAGAGGTGAAGGTTGGTGACAGGAAGGGCATCCAGCAATAAAAAAAATCTGCTTCAATAAACTTTGACTCATACAAGCATGGAAAAGTGGATGTTAAAATTACGAAGATAATGATAATTTAGGTCTCCTATTTGTTAAAAAATTTACAGGTCACAGAATCTGCTTATAGTCACTTTTAGTCTTGAATTTTCAGCTAGTGAAACACTGTGAATCACCAGAGAATTCAACTCATGACCTCTAGGTCACAGATTATTCAAATGATACATTGCGCAAGAGACCCACCATAACTCCAATTTACTTGTCTCATGCTACTCAAGCAGAAAATATTTCAAATTTTCAAGTTCATATATGGAGTGCCTTAACATATATACTGGACCCATAATGGACTCGGTCTGTGAGCTAGGTTTGATAGCAGGTCAAATATATTTCATTTACTATGTCCTTAGGAAAAGTTTGTAAGCCACAAACACTTATTTCATCTGGAAGTCAATAAGGTTGATTTCTTCCAAATATGAGAACTGACAGCTCAATTTTTAGAGAAAAGAATCATACTGAAAGCAAACAAAAATGAATACTATTCTAATTCACTGATGAAAAACTGAAGCCTAAATCACAAACTTCATATATTTTCTTTATATAGAAGATACCTTTCATGTAACCAAAACACACTTGGGAAATGTAATCGAGTAGCTGCCATGTGTCCCAACAGGCTTGAAGTTGATGACTGCCATCAAGTCAGATGATCCATCTGATTAACCAGCAATAACGAGGTAACACAACTTGAAACTGGTGGCCACAGCAAGACTTCATAACCCAAGACATCTACAACATTGCTGAATTCTATAAGTCCCAGCAAATCCTTACAAAGAGAGGCTGTTGCTGGAGTTCCACTTGAAATGGAGATGTAACAAGCATTTCAGCACAGTAAACAGACATGAAAACCTGTCTTCTGAAGCATACACAATCTTTATGGAACAGCGACCATAGAATATCTATAAGAGCTTAAGGACAAATAATCAGTGAACTAGGAACATGGAAGGAAGAAAAAATAGCTGAAGGATCAGGATTCTAATCTAAGGAATGTCGTCATACCAAAGGCTTATAACCAGGCTGGCATACCTAACAAGTTAAGCAGAGATTAAAGGAACCTCTGGTTCATGATTAACATCAAATTACTCACTAAAATATTATTTTTTAATTGTTTCAAGATTGTTTGTACAAAAATAGAAAGAGAAATTTGAAGAGATAAACTAAATGGTCTTATCAAACTAGAACAGTATTTAGTAGGTTTACAGAGCTTATAAATATATTTATAAGCTCTGGACACAATTTTTCATGCCCTCACTTATCATTGTTATTTTCTTTGTGCAGACCAACTGATGTGTCGTAATGACAGTGAATGCTTTTGTTTGAAAGGATGGTGTTGCGATTGGAAACCTTGACTGCATCAGATTAGGAGACCTCAGAATAAACATAACCACTGGAGCCATAATACAAAAAAATTTGGGGAATGTCTGAGAGACAAGGACCATTGTTATATGCATAGCTTTTTAAAAAGATTTCTGAATTCTGAAGCAGATATTCTTATATTCATGTGAAGATTAAACAGAAACACATATTTACCAGGAAGATTTGAAACAAACTTTTATACAGTTACAGAGTTGAGGTACTGAATGAGTAAATTCAAATTTTGTTGCATTTAATGGAGCTTGTTCTTTGGCATTGTTTAACTCTTTCAGCATTTAATCTGGCCCAAATATCCAACCAGTCTTATGTTCAAACCAGCCAGATCCAGCCTCTCGCGCCTACTCTAAGATGTCATTTTAAAAATACATAATCACATCACTGAAATCTCAAAGCTATGAGATGATGCATGATAAATTCAAAACAATGTGATTAAATAAGCATTAGATTTGATAAGTAATATGAATGCTAAAGGGTTAAAGAAATTAGCAATGGGTAGGAGATCCACCCTCAACAAAAATATCCTCCTCAAAGGAAGTTTATACTCTACCACTCAAGTACCAATGTACCTTTACATCTTTAAACAAAGAATATCATTCAATCTGGTTCATTTAGCACATCTAATAGAACAACTTCCAATTCACAATTCAAAGACTGAG
>NC_043004.1:106068824-106153824 GCF_006345805.1 Octopus sinensis | reverse complement strand
ACAGTGAAGCTCCTGGAAATCCAAGCTGAGCTGAGTAGACAGGAGTCATGAAAGTCAGTTTCCATTCCAGGCTGAGACAGAAATCATCTATATAACACAGAGCCTTTAATCCTTTCGTTACCAACCTGGCTGAAACTGCCTCTGGCTCTGTAGTACAAATGTCTTGTTTTCATAAGTTCTGAATTAAAATCTTCCACCAAACCTTAATCACAATTTATGTTCCTAATATTAGCCGAATGATAACTAAGTTATTTTACTAAATTCTTTGTTATATTTAAAGTAACTGAAAGAAACACAGATCGTCTCAGAATAAATACGGTAACGAAAGGGTTAATCCTTGCAGTACTTTCGTAAATTTGTGATGGCAGTAAGGCGGGCAGTGGGCTGGCAGAATCATTAGCACGCTGGGCAATATGCCTAGCAGCATTTGTCTGTCTTTACATTCTGAGTTCAAATTCCACCAAGGTTAACTTTGCCTTTTATCTTTTCAGAGTCAATAAAATAAGTACCAGTTGAGCACTGGAGTTGATTTAATCGACATATCCCTCCTCCTGAAATTGCTGGCCTTGTGCCAAAACTTGAAAGCAGTATTATTTTATGGCAGTGATTTAATAACACAAGCCAGTCACGAACATCCTAAGCCATTCTGGAAGTACAGTATTGTTGAAATACATATGCTCAACATCTGCAACTTATCACATTTATTTGGTTTTTCGTATTACGGTTGTTTTCTCGGTCAAGTTGTTGACACTAGATGGCAGCAACCATGTCAGACACGTGTGTTGTTACATTTACATCTCTCCTTAACCTTTCTATTTGAAGTTATATGTTGAGTTGTTCTTTGTCATTGGGAAATGATGACATGTCAGTAGTAATAAAATAATGTTTGCACTGAATAAATGTGACTTTCTTGAGTGGAGAATATCAAGTTATTTACTTCAAGTCATTCCTGATCGAGCTACTGCTCTTATTACCAAAAAATTTCCAAATTTGACTGTCCCACCATTTTTTATATATAAAATATCTAAAACTACATTATCCAATCTTTCCATCCATTTTGGGGAGAAAAGGGTAGCAGAAACGGGATGTGATTTGAAAGAGATTCAGCTGTTATTTCTAATCGGAGAAGTGACTGCATTGAAGCTCTCTCATTCTATAAATAACTAAATAAATAAACAAACAAAACAGACAATATAAGAAGAAAATTAAGAATATGAAAACTACCTTATTAAATGATTGAATTTCTAGGATTACATTAAAATAAGATGTTCTTCAAATTATTTATAAAATGTATTTTGAAAATGAAACTTATCTACATAGAAATAATTAATTAAAACAGTGAGAAAGAGAGAAAGAGAGAGGGAGAGAGACAAAGAGAAAACCTTATCGGTGAGTTTAGAAATGTGAGAGAAAAAAATTAAAACACAAAACATTTACCATGTCCAATGTATCTTTCCAATTCCAGCTTAACAAATAACAACTGATGTGAACTGTGGACTTCACACAGAGAAATAAGCTGGTGTAGCTTTAAGAACCACTATACATTCATCAAGTAGTGCCTGTCTACGCATTTCCTGGAAATTCCAGTCAATCTGTACTTTCCTCAACAGAGTAGGAAAAAAAAAAAAGAAAAACCCCTCCTTTACAGAGGAAAAAAGAAACGCTGAGAAAGGATTGGTTGAGAACTTTAAAATAGAAACATCTTGAGAGTCGTGTGAGGAAAGCAAGTCTTTAATAGGGAATTTCAGTAGAATATACGTTACTATCATAAGTGTTTGAGTGTCTTGATGTATTGTGACGTATTGCGTAAGTGTGTGTATATAGACATACATGTAGGCACTTACCATGTGTGTGTGTGTGTTTTATGTTACAAGTAATTTAGTTGTGCTTTCTTAATATATATCTTTTATTTTCTTTCAGTCATTAGATTGAGGCCATGCTGGGGCACTGCCTTGAAGAATTTTTAGTCAAATGAATCGATGCCAGTACGTATTTTTTTTTTAAGGCTGTCAGTCTATCACTCTCTCTCACTGAACAGCTATGTCATGGGGACGTAGACACAACAACACTGGTCATCAAGCAGTGGGAGCACAAACACAGACACACACAGGTATGTATATGACAGGTTTTCTTTCAGTTTCCCTCCATCAAATCCACTCACAATGCTTTGGTCAGCTTGAGGCAAGAGCAAAGACACTTGCCCAAGGTTCCATGTAGTGGGACTGAACCTGAAACCATGTGGTTGGGAAGCAAGTTTCTTACCACACAGCCACACCTGTGCAAAGATGACATGTATTAAAGACACCGTAGGTTCTGTATAATATCTTATTCTATGCTCAACACTTTTGTGGTTAATTCATAGAAGGGCTCAATTCCAACTTTATCTTTCGTTTTTCATAAACCAATAAACTCCAGTAGTATTCAGTTCAAAAGACCATATGATACATAAGGATAAAATTATAAAACTCTTTGAACTACATCTATTATCAATCGTTTTGCTTTATTCTATCACTTTGAAGAGGACTGTACTAGCTGCATGCGGAGATTTTTTTCTTTGTTTCTTCTGTTAGAAATAAGAGTTAGAGTTGTGATACTATTGCTGTTAGTATATTAATTAGCAATATAGACACTAGGTTGAAGGCGGTGAGCTGGCAGAATCATTAGCACACTGGACAAAATGTTTAGTGGCATTTTGTCCGTCTTCACATTCAACTTCCACTGAGGTTGACTTTGCCTTTCATCCTTTCATGATTGATAAAATAAGTACCAGTTGAGCACTGGGGTTGATGCAATTGATTTGCCTCCTGCCCCAGAATTACTGGTACTGTGCCAAAATTTGAAACCCATATAGACACTAGGCTGCAAATTCTGAGAATGGTTTAAGCTGATTACATCAATCTCAGTACCAATCTAGCATTATTTGATAGACTTCTTGAGGGTGAAAGGTAAAGTTAATCCTTGTCGGATTTGAACACAGAACACAAATTGATATAACTAAATATTACAAAATATTTTCCCCCTTACTCAAATTAGTAGAAAGGGAAGTACTACATAGAATTCTACAGAATGGAGTTCTACAGAAGAAAGCTCTATAGAAGAAAATTCTACAGTTCAGGTAATCATTTCATCTTCACAGGAATCAGAGCTTAATTGTGATTTCTAGTGTATAAATAGATGAAAGAAAAGGATTTCTCTGGATATGATGGTAGCCCATATCCAGTAACTTTCCCTGGTGGAAAAAAAAATGCATCCAATACATTTTCATAAATTTATCCGAAACAATCATGCTTGTTTTCAAACTTTTAGTTCTGAGTAATATAAAGCTTTTCTTTCGTAAGTCTGGAGATTGAAAAAAATTTGGAATGTGAATCATATAAACCATGTGGAGGCACATGGCCTAGTGGTTAGAGCAGAAGACTCGCAGTCAAGGGATCACGGGTTCGAATCTCAAACCAGGCAATGTGCGTGTTTATGAGCGAAACACCTAAGCTCCACGTGGTTCCAGCAAAAGGTAATGGCAAACTTCTGCTGACTCTTTCACCGCAATTTTCTCTCACTCTTTCCTCCTGCATCTTGCAGCTCACCTGCGATGGACCGGTGTCCAATCCAGGTGGAGAACCTACACGCCAAGGAAACCAGGAAACCAGCCCTTATGAGCCAGGCATAGCTCGAGAAGGAACAAACCTCATATAAACTGACACTCCATCACTTACAATGACAAAAGTTTCAGTTGGTCTGATCAATGGAACAGCTTGCTCGTGAAAGTAATGTGCATGTGGCTGAGCACTCCACAGACACACATGTACTCTTAATGTAGCTCTCCAGGAGATTCAGCATCACACAGAATGTGACAAGGTTGGTCCTTTGAAATACAGGTCCTACTCATTTTTGCCAGCTGAGTGGACTGGAGCAATGTGAAATAAAGTGTCTTGCCCAAGGACACGATGCGTTGCTAGGAACTGAACTCATGACCTTATGATCATGAGCTGAATACCCTAACCACTAAGCCACGTGCCTTCACATATCATACATAATGCATAAACAACAGGGAAATATACAGGACGGAGAAAGGGCTAATGCCCTAACAGAGAGACAAGTTGTAACACCGGACATGGATTTGAACTATCAGCAGCATGCAAATCAGTATAAGTCATACTAGCATCAAAGACCATGGTGGTGATGATGATGATGATGACAATTTATGCATTAGTATCCCAACTACTTTTCTTACTACTCATTTTGTCACTTGACCTGCTAGAGATAGTAGCTAAATTTCAATCTCTCTCAAATCAGGCCTTACTGCCTTTAAAGAAGGAAAGGTGCATTAGACAGAGTAGTCCTGAATATACCCAAAAACCATCAGGACAGTCAAAGTTGCAAAACCTAACACCTTTTCAGATTTGCTCAAACAGAACTGACTTGGAGATAAACAACAACTGAACTATTTAAAGTTTTAACTACTTCAATGCTGTATTAAAAAACAACTAATTTTGTACAACATTCTTCAGCGTTTATCTTGACAAGACGTAAATATAGTAACAGCAGTATTTAGGAACATCATCGTATTCCATTATTATCTTGAGCTGAAGATAATGCAGGAGAGGGTGTGGTCTGTACAACTAATTTAACATGTGGCACTTAGTCATCTAACAGAAACATTTAGCAATCTGATGTCTGTGAGTTCTATCCTCAGTTTTGGTAGTAGATGTGATCATTGTGTCATAGCAGAAGGCAGCGAGCTGGCAGAATTATTACTGTGCTGGGCAAAATATTTAACAGCATTTCATCTGTCCTTACAGTCTGAGCTCAAATTCCACTAAGGTTGACTTTGCTTTCCATACTTTTGTGGCCAATAAATTAAGTACCAGCTGAGTACTGGGGTCGATGTAATCAGCTTACCCTTTCTCCCAAAATTGTTAGCCTTGTGTCAACATTTGAAACCAATATATATTACACCAGAAGGCAGTGAGCTGGCAGAATTGTTACTGTGCTGGGCAAAATGCAGAGTGGCGTTTCACCTGTCTTCGTGCTCTGTGTTCAAATTCCGCCGAGATTGACTTTGTCTTTCATCCTTTTGGGGGTCAATAAAGTATCAGTCAAGCACTGGGGGACCAATGTAAGTGGCTTAACTCCTCCCTCAAAACAGCTGGTCTTGAGCCAAAATTTAAAATTAATATATAACAACAGAATGACTAACAAAGTACTCTGTCAAATGTCATCATTGCAATCGTCATAGTCCTTTGGTTCTATGATTTTCAATCTTTATCCCAGATCATCCATGCAAGGAAGGTGATTTTGCAAATAGAGATTATTTACAAACTTTTACAGACTGTATAGGTACGGTGAAGCTTGCTTCCCTACTACATAGTTTAAGGTTTAGTCCCACAACACAGCATCTTGGGCATGTGCCTTTTAATATATGCCCAGGTTAACCAAAGCCCTGTGGTAAATGGAAACTGAAAGAAGCTCCTTGTATACATGTGCGTGTGTGTATGCGTCCTTGTCAAGACATCATGTGATGGTTTAAATGAGCATCATCGTCATATATGAGAGGTGGTTTATTTCCAGTTTTCCATGAAGGAAAACAGGAAGCCATAGCTAGACATGTCTAGCTATGGAAAAATATTCCCATGATTGGAAACAGGTGAAGGTTGGTGACAGGAGAGGCATCCAGATATAAAAAAATCAGTCTCAACAAATTCTGTCTGACTCACACAAGCATGTCAAAGTAAACATTAAATGAAGTAGTAGTAGTAGTAGTAGTAGTAGTATCCTACAGGTTGCTGCCCTTGACAACAGTTTATTATCTCTCTCTTCGATACTGGCAAACTGACTAACAAGACTGTATTCATGTACATTGATTAAGGGAGTAATACAAGCCCATCAACTGGGTTTGTACTTTACCTTAAGGGTCCAATGACTAGATCAAATAGAAATAAACACAGACTCAAGTTTCCAGTGGACCTTGATGCAATCTGTACCAAAGGATTACTTAATGTGCTGTTTTCTAATGCAGCAGCCCAGCAATTAGGGTTTTTTAGACAATGCCACTGCCAGGTCTTATGCAGTGGTACAAAGAAAGGTCATGGCCACGACCCTTCGAACTCTGTTTTCTACAGAAAACAGAAAACAGCCCAGATTAACATTAACACTTGATCCATATATGCTTTTAGCAGTGTTACTCTACTGCCTGAGTTCAAGCCAAACCGGGTTGCCTCCTCAACCACATTTCAATCTCACAAATGCTGAAAGGGCTCCAAAAGAACATGGGTCTCAAAAGATTCTGGGTCTTACTACTCATCTCTTGATTAACATGAAATACATAACATAAATATAAAAAAATAGGTGAAATTATCAATAGTTTTTATGTTTATATATATTCAAATATTGGTTTATGATTACTAAACCAAATTATGAGTGTCTTCACTTAATTTGCAAAGATGCCGTTTGATAAATCATCTTTGCTGGTAAGATTTCCATCAGATGAAACTTTAACACCCAGTGTATTAATATCTCCCAGCATTCATTCGCTTTCATGTTTAGCTCTTGTGATTCAAATCTGAATTTGCCTTTGATTTTGTGATTCAAACTTCCCATTTTGAAGTGATCCAAAACCTTCCAAGAAAATAAAGGATCACAAGGTCATTTTACTCCATTTTTTCCTTATTTGTAAAATTAATTGAATCAAAGGCAGTGTATTTCAATGGAAATATTGTAATAGAAAAGTTAAACAATGCCACTAAAGAAATTCCAAACATGGAGAGGTCCTGGTACTAGTTACAGACCAACATTTTATCATCAATCTAGTTCCTCTTCTCTGAATGATTTTTGTTACCACTCAGATGAAGAGTGAAGTGATTCTGTGGTTAAACAAGTACTTACCGCTTCCGGAAGAATTGTTTGAGTCAAAAAGTCATTCTTCTGAAAAGAAAACAATGGAAAATCCAGTTAAGTTTGTGTTAACATATTTGCAGCAGTAAG
Organism: Octopus sinensis; assembly: GCF_006345805.1. NCBI lineage: Eukaryota > Metazoa > Mollusca > Cephalopoda > Octopoda > Octopodidae > Octopus > Octopus sinensis. The sequence continues at coordinate 106,146,843 of NC_043004.1, read as the reverse complement.
TATTAAAAGAATCATTAAAAATAACTAATTGCCTATAGTTTTGTGAAACCACACCTATCTACAGTCTTGTAAAACCATGTTCTTCTATCCTCTTGTAAACCTTGCCAATATTAAAGTTTTGTAAAACAATGTTGGTCTATAATCATGTTAAACTATGTGAAATCATCTCCCATTATACCCTTATGAAATTATCTCCTCTGATATTCTAGTCAAACTATTTCCTCCAATAGTTTTGTCAAGAATTTTGTCATCTAATGAATGTAATATCACTCAAATCATCATCATCATCGTTTAGCGTCCGCTTTCCATGCTAGCATGGGTTGGACGGTTCAACTGGGGTCTGGGAAGCCAGAAGGCTGCACCAGGCCCAATTTGATCTGGCAATGTTTCTACGGCTGGATGCCCTTCCTAACGCCAACCACTCCATGAGTGTAGTGGGTGCTTTTTACGTGCCACCGGCACAGGTGCCAGACGAGTCTGGCAAACGGCCACGATCGGATGGTGCTTTTTATGTGCCACCGGCACGGGGGCCAGGCGAGGCTGGCAACGGCCACGAATGGATGGTGCTTTTTACGTGCCACTGGCACGGGGGCCAGGTGAGGCTGGCAATAAAAATATGTCACTTAAAAACACACACACACACACACAAACATCCATAGTAAAGAACAATGATTCTCAACCATTTTTTAACTTTGATTCTTATTTTACTCAGATGGAGCCCTCATAGCTATTTGATGTTTCAAAAAAAAACCATTACATTTTTATAATTAAATATTAGGAATTGTACAAAGAAAAATTAAAATATTTTGTGCATTGTAGAAGTATAACTGATTTTATTGTTCATAAATTTTAACAATAAAATCCTGTATGGATCCCCAAGGGACATATGAACCACCATTGAGAACCACTGGTCTAGAATGGCTCCTGCTTTTAAAACACAAAATAACAAACATTGCAAAACTAAGGATCATCATCATCATCGTTTAACGTCCGTTTTCCATGCTAGCATGGGTTGGACGGTTCAACTGGGGTCTGGGAAGCCGGGAAGCTGCACCAGGCTCCGGTTTGATCTGGCAGTGTTTCTACAGCTGGATGCCCTTCCTAATGCCAACCACTCTGAGTGTAGTGGGTGCTTTTTATGTGCCACCAGCACGGAACAGGTTGGACAAAGTGTTTTACAGTATTTCTTTATGGATCTTTACATTCAGAGTTCAAATCCAACTAAGGTGATGAAAATAGAATATTAGTTAAGTATTATGATTGATTTATATTCCTATAATCTTAGAAATATATATTCATATAATCTTAAATATGAATAGCATCATAACAGGAAAAGAGAATATTGCAAAATAAAAAAAAGTTTTCAAATGAAGACAGAGAGAGAGAGAGAGAAAGTGATTAGTCTGAGAGTGAAATAAGTTTTATTTCAGGTCATATAGTATAAACATATGATATCTAAGACTGACATTCCATGAATGGCAGCAGCAAATACTGACTGCATTCCAACAGGGGACCATCTATATTGTAGCTCTTGCTAGCTTGCTTGATCTGCTAGATATAACAGCCAAGTCTCTCACAAATCATACATGCTCTCGCACTAATTCCATTAATACACCAAAATTAACCTCTGACACAAAAACTTTCTCCCCACCCCCTCTCACTCTGTACATACATATAAGAGATAATGGTGTCATTGAGACCCAAAGGTGTCAGGGAATGCTGAATAAGTGCTATAGACAGACCATAGTTAAGTTCCAGATTCGGTAATATTGCGAATAAAGGGTTCAACGTTGGTTCTATGTCAGCATGTGTATATAAGAATTTTTTGTGTAATAAGATAAAAAAAACCAATGCAAAAGATTCTTTTATATATATATATATATATATATACTGTATGGGTATGTTTCCATGAAAAATATTTATGTATACAGAATATATTTATATGTGCCCTCCCACACACACATATAAAATTATATATGTATGTGTGTATATATATATATATGCACACACATGTGTGTGTGTGTGTGCGATCAATGTTAAGTAGACTATGGAATCCATATCATTAGTATCTGGAGCAGTACCTATTTGGTTAGCCATGTAAAATAGTGATTAAATGTATGTAGGTTTATTGTTGCCTATATACAGAAATACCCACCTGCACTCACCCCACCATATACATACATATATACATACATATATATATATATATGGAGCAATATATGAAAAGAAGAGCATCTGGCAACAATTTTGTTTGAACAAGGGGAAAAAATATAAGGAGAACCAACGTTAAAAAAGATGAAATGCATGTGTATACACACACACATACATAAATACATTTGTGTTTATATGCGTGTCTCTCCTGTGTAGATGAACACCTACACACAGTCGTATACATATATCAATATACATTACACGTATACATATGCTCACTGTTACATGCTTATGCACGTGTTTGTATGTGTATATACATACAAACACATACACACATATATATATATATATATATATATATATATATATAGTAACAGCATGGAGTGAAATGTTAACTATGAGTAAGAGTGTTAGCTATTTCCTGCTAGAGATCTCTGAAGAACAGACAAGTCCATTCTTGGTGTTGTTGCTAATCTCTAAAGTCTACATGGAGTTGAGTCTTCCCTAAGTCAGAGCAGCCCAACATACTGTCCTGCCACAGGTATTTTTTTTTTTTCTGGCATTGATAAATAGCCCCCTCCAAATAACAACAACATTAATCATAATGATAATAATTATAATAATACCCAACAACAAAAAAGAACACACAAGGCTGCACATCTCCCAGCAACATGGGGGTGTAGCAAGTAATGCAGTAGAAATCTGCCTGAAACTACCAAATTTTGAATAATACTAATAATAATAATAATAGTAATAATAATAATAAAGGTTGGTAATTGTAAGGTATAGGATGGGTATAAGGATACCATAACCATCTGTTAAATGATGTTGGATGGATGATTGCGGATTATGTATTAGTGGAATTGGCACCAATAGGGTGAGAGTGGTGTAGTGATTGTTCTTGGTGGTGAGAGAACTGGGGTTGAGATAATGGAGTAGAGGAGTAAGATTGTTGTTGTTGATGTTGTTGTTAGTGGGGGTGGGGGTGGTTTTGGTGGTGGTGAAGGTGGGGGGGTGACTCCATTCTTAGTACTGCTTTTATTTTTTTTTTTTTTGCTTCTGTCTTTGTTCTTTCAAATTAAATAATAACCAGCAGATGTAGGCACTGGAAGGGGTGGAAAAAAAGTTAAGAGAAAGCAAAAAACAAATAGAGATGGAAATAGTGTCAGAGGACCTTTGCAAAAAAAAAAAAGGAAAAACAGTGAGTAGGTGTACTGCCAAGGGGCTGGGGGTAGTGATGGAGGAGGGCTGATGTGGGGGGGGTGAGAGAAACAGGAATGGGGGAGGAAAGAGTTAGATTTGGTGTAAGATGGAGACAGAGAGGAGGGGATAATAAAATAATAGAACAAGAGGCTATGTAGAAAATAGAAGAAAAAAAGGAAAGCAATGGGGGGGGGGCAGTAGAGTAAGAAAGATGAAAAGTGAGAGAGAGAGAGAGAGAAAGATTAAATGCTTTACCAACATTTATTTCATACCACTGACTCAGAGTACCTTCCTTCAATTCGAGCCCTTTCCTATCTCTACTTTTACACACACATACACACACACACACTTGATATAATGAAATACTGAAGTGGTTAGCAACAGTATCAAATCGTACCAACTCCTAGAATTCGAAAAGGGGTGAGATAATAATAGATATGATGCTTAAGGAAAAAACGCAGGAAAATTAGAAATTCTGAGATTGAATAATTTAAAGATCTCTGAGTAACATGAAGACTGTTTGACTCTGCATGTGTGTGTGTGTGTGTGTGTGTGTGTGTGTGGGTGTGTGTAGGTGTGTATCTATGTGTATGCATCTGTATTAATATGCAAATGTGTGAGAATGTACAAGTGTATTTGGATTACATGTAGGTTTGCTGAGGAGTGTGTGAAGTGTGTGTATCTTACTTTTGTGAATGAGTGCATGTTTACAAAAGACACAGAAAAGGGAGTGGGGGGGAGATATATATATATATATATATATATAGAAGGGGAGCGATAGTGGTGGGAGGAGAGATGTGGTAGTAGGTGTTGGTGGAATGGTGACAAAGACAATGAGTGAAAGAGAGAGAGAGAGAGATTACCAGAATGAGTCAGAACCAATAGTAATCAGTAGAAGGGACAGTGGGAAATTAAGGCTCAATAAAACAAATGTCCAAGCTATTATAATGGTCAATGAAGAAGTTTATTGATTGAACCACTTTGGAAATAAACAATCATGGAAAGAACAGTGACAACAACAGCAGCAATACACTTTACCGAGCAGACTAAATAAACATCGGTGAGGCATTACACACATTACTGAGTCTCTTCTAGATTCATTGTTTTGAAGAAAAAAAACCATTAATAATAATAACAATAATAATCTTTTCTTACTATAAGCACAAGACCTGAAACTTGGGTGCAGTGGAAGTGGGGAGTTGATTACATCAACCCAGAACTCCACTGATACTTATTTTTTAATCAACTCCGAATGGATGAAAGGCAAATTTGACCTTGGCAGAATTTGAACTCAGAATGCAAGGATAAACGAAATGCCCCTAAGCATTTAGTGTGGTATAATAATAATAATAATAATCCTTTCCACAATAGGTAGGGTAAAGTTATCTTCTCAAGTCACACCAACTCATAAAGGCTGGTTTCCATGGCATATGTATTCCCCACCTGGACGGGATGCTGGCCCATCGCAGGATTAAAATGAAGAGTTTTGCTCAAGAAGACAATGCACTACCTGGTCCAGGAATTGAAACCCCAATCCAACACCCTGAATACTAAGCTGTGCGTCCCCACATTTTCCACTATAGACACAAGGCCTGATATTATTTTAATGGGTCGTGGGGGCTAGTCAATTACATCAACATCAGTACAAAAGGATGGAAAGCACAGTCCACCTCGGTAGAATTTGAATTCAGAACATGGAGACAGATGAAATGCAACGAAGAATTATGTCTGGTGTGGTAATGATTCTGCCAGTTCATCGCCTTAACAACATCACCACCAACAATTCAGTAGCAACTATCATTAAAATTGATCAAATTTGTTTAAAATGTACATTTTCAAAAGTATTTTCTAGGATCTGAATTTAGAACATTAAGGGCAGTAATTAAATACAGCATGGCAACTTGTTGGAAGCTCCAATGATTCTGCTTAATCTTAAATTCCAATCAGTTCTAAATACAGTGTTTAAATAATGTGCAGAAAATAAACAAAATTTCAGAATTGCAATAAATATGATTTCAAAAACCCATCTATTAGAATTGAACCATTAATCACAAAAAGACTAATTCAACCATTTACAAACACTGGAGGCAGAAGGAAATAGACACAAACACAAGAATGGAAGTGACAACAACCTGTTTATAGTGATAGTGATGATGGTGGCAGTGGAGGTGGTGGGGAGCATTATCCTAAGATGTTACGGAGGAACCAGGTAATTTTAAGGATTAATAAACATATGACAAGGTGAGCATTAATCTTTAAGGGGATGGTTCAGATGGAGAGGCAGGGAAGAAACCTGTGTGACTAGTGAGAGCCAGCAATTAGCATCCATAATAACAATGGCTTTGTGAAGAGAGAGAGAAAGAAACAGACTGGGACAGAGTATATTTCTCTTAAGAGACTGGACTAAAGTGTCTGACAGCCCAAGTAACGTGGAGGTGAAGTGACAGTGAGAGAGAAAGAGGGGGGGAAAGAGAAGTACATGTTACAGCTGAATAAGAAATCGATTTCATCACAGCATCTCTTAACCGACATCATCACCACCATCATCATTATCATCAACAATACTGTCATAGCATTGTCTCCTCCCTATCAATATACGTTGGGAATATTGACTTCGTGGGAAGGGTTTTCTTCTATAACGAGATAAGGTAATTTTTTTTTCCTATATATTTGAAATATTGATTTCTTCTGGCAAGTTACATAATTAACCTTTTTTTTCTGACTGAAATGAGTCTATTGTCTATTCAATATACTATTAGTACTTAATTCATTGATTACAGACAGACCAGAGGTCAAGTTTAAAACTGTCTTTGGCAGAATTTCTGCTCAAAATAAAGATTCTAAACAAGATGATGTGAAATATTAGGACTGATATTCTGTGTCAGGGATTCTCAACCATTTTTTTTTTTTATCTGTGGACTCCTTTGATTACTATTCTAGTCTGGTGGACCCCCATAGCCACATGATGTTCAAAAACTAGTTTTATAGAAACTTCTGTCAAGATCCCTATTTTGTTTTTCACACATTAACTTCTGTAGGTTGAACTAAGTAAAACATTAGAGAAAGAAACTTAGCTGTTTCTTGCAATATGCACCAATACATACATCTAAAGCATAATTTTTTCAGGGGCCATTAAAATACTATTGTGGACCCCTGCAAAATCTTATACGGACCCCAATTGAGAACCACTGTTCTAGATGAAGACATGGGGAAGGGACCAGAGCAATGAGAAAGTGGGGAGTAGTTTTGTGCTGACTAAATGCATCAAGTAAACTCAGAATCTGTATCTCTTTCAAGGGACCCAACCAAGACTAAAGCATAATCCAAATACACCTTGCACCCTAAGTCTACTATGCAAATAAGGCAGAAATGGAAGGAACTGCTCAAGGGTTGCATCAGACTGATTAGGCTTTCAATAAGAATCTTTAATAAGTCCAAAAGTTGCCGTAAATTTTCTTTCACATGGAGAGAAAGCTGGCGATCAAATTTGCATTTTTTTTTACCTCCTGCTTCCATACCTGACCCCCACAAAAATAAAAACACCATCTGGCAGTAACTATAGAAAAGTCTTTTGGGAAAGAACACATTCAAATAGAATTATTTGAATGAAAGGCTGAGTGTAGAAACAAAAGGACAAAAGTAAGCAGAATCAGGTAAGAGGTAAGGTGGGAAATATGTAAATATAATAATTATCAGCTGAAAGTAGAATCTATACTATAATTAATATTACAATAACGAAGCTGAAAAAGTATTACATCTTAAAACTGAGTTCAGTTTCAGACAGGTGTAGTTGATTGGTAAGTTATATCAGATATTGCTTTCTCACACTGACATAAAATCATTGACTGAACCAACTCCAGTTTATGAATGGTACCCTGGATGGATAAAAGGCTATGGTCACATAACCTAGAATTCAACTGATCATCAGGAGTGGCTGCGTGGTAAGTAGCTTGCTTACCAACCACATGATTCTGGGTTCAGTCCCACTGCATGGCACCTTGTGAGTGGATTTGGTAGACGGAAACTGAAAGAAGCCTGTTGTAAATATGTATATATATGCGTGTGTGTGTTTGTCCCCCCCAGCATCGCTTGACAACTGATGCTGGTGTGTTTACGTCCCCGTATAAGTACTAGGTTTACAAAGAATAAGTCCTGGGATCGATTTGCTCAACTAAAGGCTGTGCTCCAGCATGGCCACAGTCAAATGACTGAAACAAGTAAAAGAGTATTTAACATCTACTTTTCAGCATGAGCAGGGAACCAATGAGCTGTAGGGCTGTGACAAACTCCCATGTCATCTCTGGCATAGTTTTTACAGCTTGATAACTTTCCAAAGGCCAACCACTTCATAAAATATATTGGTAAACTTGGGGGGGGGGGACCTGCACTAAGATAGTTTTGTCTAATATTCAGTTCTTTGTACCAAGTTGGAATATCTAAGAGTAAAGGAATGGTATAAAGATCTCAAAGAACTTCAACCATCAGTTTAAAATCGATCTTCATGAAGTCAGAAGAATATGCGCCAGAGTTTAACTAATTTTGATTGCTTCTTTATAGAACAAGACCAATTTTTAAAGGAAGTAATTGATGGAAAAAAAATCTCAGTATTAAAATAATTTCATTGACCCAAAAGGGGTGAAAATTGAAATTGGTCCTAGAAAAATTTACATCACTTTTGCTCAAGCATTTGACAAAAAGAACTAAGAACACACGGGACTTAGATTCTCTCAAATACCCAGGAGGCTCTCTTCAGGTTGTAGATAGTTTCTGTTACCTAGGTAACACAAGGTAAATAAGCAATGGTGGAGGATTCTCTGAAAGTATTGTTTCTAGAATAAGAATCGGATGTAGGAAGTTGAGAGAGCTATTACCTCTGTTGGTAACAAAAGGACTCTCTCAGAGTGAAAGGTAGACTATATGATGCCTGTGTATGAACAGCTATACTCCATGGTAGTGAGACATGGGCTCTGAATGCAGAAGATTGGCAAGAAATGAAGGTAGTAGGCTCTGTTGAGCATAAGAGGAATCAAATGTAGCATGCAAGAGAGAAGACTATTCTGGTTTGGATATGTGATGCATATGAATGAGGACAGCTACATAAAGAAGTACCAATCACTGAAAGCAGATGGTACCTGCAGAAGAGGGACACACAGGGAGACGTGGGATGAAATGGTAAGGACCGATCTCAGGATGTTGGGCCTCAAGGAGGAAATGTCAATGGACCGAGATGCCTGGCGATATGGAGTTCTTGAGAAGACCCCCTGCCCATGTCAGTGAAACTGAGTTTTAGAAGTGCTGTGTGTCCCATCCACACTTAACAAGAAAACTTCTCACACACACTACCACAACAAACCAAACTACGTCTCTACATCTCTTCCTCACATTCCTGCTTCATACACTTGGATTACTTCTCACTCCCTGGTCCTATCCTCTTGGCACTGTGCCATAGTAGCATTGCTCTCCACTTGTCCCCGACCTGTGTGTTCTACCTACATGCACTGTCTCACTCTATTATTGCTATCTGCTAGCCCCTGACCTGTGTGTTCCTCCCACACGTAACCCCTTCATACACTATTCCTAGCACTCACTCCCCAGTTCCTCTGTATCAGTGCTATCCAGTAGCCACCCCCACCCCGCCACCCAATCTATATATACCCAGGTCTTTTGCCACATACTTGCACTCCCTTCGCGATATCTTGCCACTTATATTATGGGATTTAAACCTCAAGGGTATGCCCTGGCACTTGCCACCATCTCTATCTCTCTCTTCCTTTACTCAACCATCCCATTTATATTCTGATTCCCATCCCTTGTGAGTATGCCTGGCATTTTACCACCATCTCTATCCTATTGTTTGTCTTCATCCCTGATCTTTCTTTGGCCAGATAACCTTGTACTTCCTCTACAGCAAGACACCTGTATCTGTATCACTATAACCTTTTCATCATTGAACACAAGATCAACTCCTCCAATGCTTCTTCTCCTTTTGAAAGTTTTTTTTTTTTTTTTTGTCTTGCAAGTATTTGGTGACCCTGCCAGTGCAGATGCCACTTAAAAGCACCCAGATCACACTGTAAACTGGTTGGTGTTCAGAAGGGCATTCAGCTGTAAAAACCTTGCCTGTGCTTGTGCCATGAAAAAAAGCATTAAGTCCACTCTGCTGAGTGGCTGGTATTAATGAAGGGCATCCATCTGTAAAAATCCTGCCAAAACAGTCACAGAAGTCTGGTGCAGGCTTCGGCCTGGCCGGCTCTTGTGAAACCGTCTCACCCATGCTAGCATGGAAGGCAGACACTAAACGATGATGATGATCTCAACTCTTCTCATAACTCATATTATGTCAACTTTAAATGCTATACTTAACCACTGTACCTAGAATATCAGTGCTCTTGGAATTCCCTCTTGGTCCATGATTCGCCTACATTTCAAAAATGAAATCATAGTGTTGAATGACCACAACAAATGAAACAGTTCTAGGTCAGAAATATTAGTTTATTAATAAAGATGTGAGTCATATTAAAACAATTACATATATTTATCCACCATTCCCAATAGCCATTTTGACAAATATTAAGCAAAGTATTTAGAAAATATTTCATTGTCTTCATGACAGAGAGATAAGCTAAACTCGGTACATGCTGATGTAGTTTTAACATAATCTATATCATACTCCTGGAATTAATAAATTTAAAGCTAGGGAGAACATACTCACACACAGATGAAATTTTACCCATGTTAAGAAGTTCACTTCTCAACCACATGGTTCGGTGTTCAGACCTACTGCATGGCACCTTAAGCAAGTACCTTCTAATGTGGCCATAGGCTGACCAAAGACTAATGAGTTGATAGGGAGAATTTGAAGGAAAACCAACGTAAACTTTTTAACCGCATACCATCTGAGAGAAATTAACGTGATTGATGTTCTTGGACAACTGCAGGAAAAAAATATAGACAGGGAGGATATTCCAGATAGGCCAAAGTTCTAGGAATGAAGATTGGATTTAGTAATTTGTGAAGCTACATGAGATGGTCTGGGGGAGGATAGAGATATAATGAGTAATAACTGGAGTCAAGTACACTTGAGAAGAAATGAGAAAACCAGTCAGTTCCATGAAGCAGCAATGGTTGTTCACAATAGTTTTTGGAACAGGCAGAGTGAGGAGACACCATGTCTGTGGGCAAGGAACTGGGATGATTTTTGTGAATAGCTCTATGCTAATCAGTATGACCGGAGCAGAGAATCAGTACCCAGACTCAGACCAACGGTGCCCAATCCACTTAAATCTACTTACCACCAGATACAGAGTCTCCTTCAAGTTACACGTGATGCAAGATTGCCGGAATTCAAACACAGCCTCCAGTTTTTATGCCAATCATTTCATTATAAAAATACTGTATTTACAATATTTTATCTGAGCATAAATAGTGTGTTCATCATCATCATCATCATCTAAGTCCATCTTCCATGCATGCATGGGTAGAACAGTTGACAGGAGGTGGTCAGGTAGAAAAACTACCCTAAGTTACTGAGCCTGTTTGGGCAGGGATTTTAGGTTGGATGCTCCTCCTAACACCAACTGCCCCACAGAGTGGACTCAGTGGTTTTTACGTGGCACTAGCACAGGTGAGGTTAGTTTTGGTATGATTTTTACAGCTGGATGCCTTTCCAAACACCAACCACGTTAGTGTGGACTGGATGCTTTTAACGTGGCATTTGAGGAGGGGAACTTGTGTCAGAGGATGAAAGGTTACAGTGTAACAGAGAAGCAGAACTAGGTGTCTTGCTATAGAGGAGCTACATGATTGCCCAGTGAGAGAGAGAGAGAGAGAAAGAGATAAAAGAGATAGAGAATGAGAGAGAGAGAGAGAGAGAGAGAGAGAGAGAGAGAGAGAGAGAGAGAGAAAGTGAGAGAGCCACTGTATGCCAGTATGAGCTGCAGTACAGTACCCTTTCATATGCAAGGAGTGCAGTCAAATGTCTTTCGGGTTGTCAGAAATGCTTTCTACCACAAGTTTTCTGAGGTTTACCTACTGCCACTAATCTGCAATGCATTTTATTTACTACTCTTCAGACTCTCTCTCAACTTACACAAACACGCATTTATTATAGTGTCTTATTTCTCTATTAAAGAGTTAATAAGGAGCAATTATGAACATAACCTAATTCGAGATCACAAAGTCAGAAATTAAAGTTATAAGATCTAGGCTATAGTTGACATCCTGCAGCCACATTCTGAGAGCCTAGTACAAAATGGCAAATGCTTAATGAGACAGCTAATTAATAAATAATAATCCAGTGATAATGAGCTACTGACATTAAACTGATAAGAGGAATAACTACTGTTCAACATAAAGAACATCAAATTAGTAGTTGTTGTTTTTTTTTGGGGGGGGGGTATCTATAATTCTAAATGAGAACATGTCTTTTTTAACTGTTTTGATACAAAAATTGCCTGAGACAATCTCTAAATCTAGGATATAAAATTGCAGTTTTAAGGTGATTCAAATTAAAACCTTTCATCAAAATTTTAGGCTAATTTTTGCTCCAAACACCAGCTAAATGACAGAGATATTTCAATAAATTCTTCATTATTTTCATAAGTAATTGAGATGAAGGTAATATATTTCAATGGAAATATGGTAATTTAAGGGTTCAAGTGAGATCTTGCCACATCGAAGTGAGGGTAATGATATCCTTTTTACTATAGACACAAGACCTGAAATTTCAAGGAAGCTGGCTAGTTGATTTCACTGACCCCAGTGCACATCCGGTACTTATTTCATCAACCCTGAAGAACAAAAAGCAGAGTTGCCCTTGGCAAAATTTGAACTGAGAATGTAAATACAGACAAAATGCTGCAAAGCATTGTGTCCAATGAGCTAACGATTCTTATTTCTTTATTGCCCACAAGGGGCTAAACATAGAGGGGACAAACAAGGACAAAGGGATTAAGTCAATTACATCGACCCCAATGTGAAACTGGTACTTATTTAATCGACCCCGAAAGGATGAAAGGCAAAGTCGACCTCGGCAGAACCTGAACTCAGAATGTAGCGGCAGACGAAATACCACTAAGCATTTTGCCTGGTATGCTAACGTTTCTGCCATCTCACCGGTTGCAGTAACAATTCTGCCAGCTCACAACTTTAGTATGGGTAATGATACCAAAATGAGACTTTACCACTTCAAGGAACGAGAAGTGATTTCAAAGTGATATTAACACAAAGACTTGCAGACAACTTGCTTGTGCAAGTGCTGCTAATCAAAAGCTCTGCAAACCAGATGCCAGGAGGTTTCAGGTAACATCAAAGCATTACTTACAGGTGATTTTCATAGCAAACCCTTGCATTTAATCTGTTAGCACCTGAACTGACCATATCCGACTCAAACTGACTAGATCTGGCCTCTCACACCTACCCTACAATGTCATTCTAAAAATAAACAATCACATCATCAAAATCCGAGAGCTATGAAATAATGCAGGATTAATTCAAAACAATGTGAATAAACAAGGATTGCATTGGCAGAGTAATCTGAATGCCAAAGAGTTGAACTCATTGAAGAATACAATGTAATGTAGACCTAAATATACTACATTTGGATAGGTTAATTACAAGTGAAACATCTCTCATAGGTCTGCTATATAAGGATTGACCAAAGACTCAACAACACCAATAGCGCAATGCATCATCAATAATCATTCGGTTACTGCATCATTTAAACATTGCATTTGGTGAAAATGAAATTAAAAAAAAAGAGACATCCTGCCATGAAGCCAAAACTTGTTTCGCATGTTCTCAATTTACACGTTATCATATCACTGTAGAGTTTCCATAGCAACTGTTGTGGCCAAAGTGACTCACCTGACTCACTTCTGATAACATATTTTTTTTTAAAATCCCGATATGGAAAATGACATGATAAAAGAAAAAAAGTGTTGGTGGTGATGGCAGGTCTACAAGGTGATGATAATGATGGTGCTGATGATGATGAGAAAGGGAACAGACATAAGTGAAATGAATGAAAGGTGTGGAATCTGTGAGTATACCAATGTGTGTAATTACATGTGAAAAATTATGCCTAGAGAGATGTTCCAAAGAGGAATCAAATTAGTTTTGTAGATTCCATTTGCCAAAACTTCATTCATTCCATTATGTATTTTTCTCTAACAATAGCTTCTATGAATTAATGAAAGAGTCTTTAGGGGGGGGGATCGATTTATCTGCTAAAAGTAGCAATCAAATCTTCAACCTACTGCCTCAAAAAATAGAGGTACATTGAATCATGTAGACTTAGTAGATATACTTGAGAGAAAGAGGTGATAGACATGGGTGGAGAGCCTTTGACTACTGGTCTGTTCAATAAGAGTAGACCTGGGCACTAAACAATGAACAACTTATTTTGACAAACAATAACAATCACTTATTAATCTGGCAGAATCGTTAGCATGCTGGGAGAAATGCTTAGTGGTATTTCATCCATTCTTACATTCTGAGTTCAAATTCTGCCAAGGTCAACATTGTCTTTTTATCTTTTCAGGCTCAATAAAATAAGTACAAGTTGAGCACTGGGGTTGATGTAATCAGCTCAACTACTCCTGGGTATGAGTATAAAAAATGTGTTTTGAATTTGGATCATAGTGAGGTCAATTTTGCTTTCATCCTAATATGGGAAATGGATAAAGTGCCAGTCAACTACAAGAAATAGGGATGGTTGATTTTATCGCCTGTTTACTCTCTTAGAATTTATGACCTTGTATTTAACTAAAGAATCCCTACAAATTTATCTGCACATTTGAGTAATTAAATACAGCCATGCACACAAACGGCTGCCAACAGATTTTTCTGCAAAATATGGATATTTCATCCTGTTCATGCTATGTTATTAGCATTATCCTGCATTTGAGAATTTAAAATCATTTCCTTATCTGTATCTTATATATATATATATATATATATATATATAATGGACATTAAAGGATGATGATGATGATATATAAACACACACACATACACACATATATATATATATATACACACACACACATATATATTTATATACAAACATACACTACACATATATATACACAAACATATACGTGTGTGTGTGTATATATATATATATATATATAATATATATATATATATATATATGTGAGAGAGAGAGAGAGAGAGAGAGAGAGGAGAGAGAGAGAGAGAGAGAGAGAGAGAGAGATAGAGGCAAATGTGTATGTTGCTTAATGTTGGACGAATGAGAAAGGAGTGCTCAATTCATGTTGCAGAAGATATGGCACTTTTTATTAAAACCTTCAGCTCAAGTTTTAATAAAACTAAAATATATGTATGTATACACAGGCATCTATATCTATGTGTGCATACACATACATACATACACATTCATATAATGCATTTACATCACAGTATGCGGTCGTAAATGGGAGCAGATTTACCCAGTGTGTAAGAAATTTGTGGTTTGTAAAAGTGAGAACAAAAAACAAAATAAATAAATAAAATATTAAAAAATTGGGGACGAAACTAAATCCTGCAAGACATTTATTATTTAGTCTGGCGCTCTACCATACCCACCCTCACACTATTATATTATCAAAATTTGCTATTGATTGAAGAGATCATTGTGCAATATAACCAAATGACTATTGTGGAAAGACACAGAGTTAACATTCTATTTTCTTTCAAGATCTGATATATTGAGAAGATATTAACAATAAGTAAATGAAGTCATGAGGAAATAATTATTCTTCGTAGAATAAACACGGTCAGAGAGTTCCTTATTAAATAGCAACATACTGCAAAAATAACTATAACTATAGAAAGCTACCAAGTAACACAGAGCTTTTGTACATAACTTGGTGCAAGTATTTGAGTCAATAGCAGAGAGTATTCTTCTCTCTATGTCCTCTCACTTTTTCTGTCTTCCTCTCTCTCTCTCTTGTGGGTGTGTTTCATTGTGTGCATGTGAATTTGTAGACTATATATATATATATATATATATATATATATACACAGATACACATGTATATAATATCTATACACACACACACATATACATATAACACACATGTTTTTGCTAGTGTTTAGAGGTGGGTGTATTTTATGCCAATGCATGTGTACACTTGTAGTAGATGGTGTACACTTGCTCTTATCAGCGAGTTTGCATGCATGTGTAACTGTATATCTTATGATCAAATTTAATGTAATTTAACATTTTAATAAATATCCGTCAGTGTGTGTGTGTGTGTGTGTGTGTGTGTGTGTGTGTGTGTGTGTGTGTGTGTGTGTGTGTGTGTGTGTGCGCACGCACGCAACTATGTTGAAGAGCACAGGCATAAGCAAAGGATTAAGAAGTTTGCTTTGCAATTATAAAGCTCTGGGTTCAGTCCCACTGTTAGGCACTCTGGATAAATGTCTTCTGCCACCAACTTAGATTGACACAAGCTCTGGCACTAAATGCTGGATGGGGCACCACCACAGAATGACAATTCCACAGGCAACACTGCTGCTTATCACATGGACACAGCAGGTGTGTGCCAAGCTAAGACAAGCACCTTGAGGTTGAGATTCCTTTGGAAAACAACATGAATCTGGCTACAGTCCCTGTTTAGAGACCTTCGGCCATTATCATTGAGTGGATGTTAATGACACCAGCCATCAGTCAATGGGAGACTTGACAGCAAAGACAGGTGGTGTATGAGCATGCTGCTGCCCCTTGTTCAGCAAGCTCCCTTATTCATAAACAATGTAGAAACTCATCAGGTAGACTATCAGCTTTGTCACAAACCATGTCACACACTGAGGAATTGCATTAACACTTTAGCTTTCAGATTTCTCTGCCAAACAAACTATTATTCGCATTTATTTATATTGTTTTGAATTAATGATGAATCATCTTGTAGCTTCAAGATTTTGATGATGTGATTATTTTTAGAAAGACACTGTAGGGTAGATGTGAGAGATCAGATTTGGCCAGTTTGAACATAAAGCAGGTAGAATATTTTGGCCAGATATGGCTGGTTTAAATGCTAAAGGGTTAAGGGTACATGTATCTGTGGAATATTCAACCACCTTACACTATAATTCAATAAAAAGGTTTCTTTCTTATTAGCTCTTTTGATAAAGAGGGAAGGCCTATGACTCTTTACAGGGTCTCAGAGGCAAATAGGAGGGAGGGAGGGAGGGAGGTATTCTCACTCTGGAAATTTGGTCCTGAATGTTTGCAACAAGGCAGATTCTGCTAAAGGAACCCTAATTAGCAGGTGGTGGTATTTGAGTGATGGATTATCTCTTTCACCCATTGAGAGATTGGAACTCCGAATACAAGAAGCTGGAACAAACACCGACAGACACTTTATCCAAAGATCTAACAACTTTGCCAAATTGATTTTACACTTGAGAAAGACACTCATCATAGTTAAAACAGATGGAGAATCCTTTTATTTTTCTAATTTTAAAAATATATAAAATGTCAGTGAAGAACACAAAGAAATAAAACCAATTTTGTTTATTTTTTCTAATTTTCTTTATCTTTAGTTTGTTGTTTAGTTTTTATTTATCTGCCACCACCCATTCAACATTAAATTGTTGGCTACTTCTGAGGCATTCTGAAAGTTTTAGTATGACTAAGTCACTTGTTATTGCCATGAACCAACTTGAATTGTGTCCAAAACAGTTTGCATTTGTCGAAAGAGTTTATGTAGTAAGAAGATACTGGCTGATAATTCAGAATTTACAAGTTTCTATGAGATATGTTGGAATAAAGTGATAGCATTCAGTAGAAAAGTGAATAAATATGTAATATAGCAAAAAAAAAAACAAAAAAAAAACAACCAAAGATGAAGAATAAAAGAGAATTTTGAAAGAAAAAAAAGAAATGAAAAGAAAGATGAATATTTTTCTTGTGGTTCAGATTTCTCTATATAAATAATTGTTGTATTTATAAAAAAAGCAGATGCTGGCAAATAATAGTATTTTTTAAAATGAATGTTAGCAAAGTGGAAATTTTGAAGGATCTATTCAGAGAGTGGGAGGGAGGAGAGAAGGTGACGGAGAGGAAAAGAAAGCAACGTAACAACCCGAGAGGTGGGCACAGACAATGATGGTAGAGGGGGGGGGGAGACAGAGAAATAACAAATCAAGCAGAAATTCTGAGGCTATATTTTAAAACTGGATTACTACAGCATATTAGGTAATACTTTTTCTTTTTCTTTTCTACTTGTTTCAGTCATTTGACTGTGGCCATGCTGGAGCACCGCCTTTAGTCAAACAATTTGACCCCAGGACTTATTCTTTGCAAGCCTAGTTACTTATTCTATTGGCTCTTTTGCCAAACCACTAAGTTACGGGGACGTAAACACGCCAACATCAGTTGTCAAGCAATGGAGGGGGACAAACACAAACGCAGAAACATATACATATATATATATATATATATGTATATATATACATAATGTCTACAATAATAAAAGCGCGTTATATTTACAGAACATTAATAAAATGAAAATTTGCAGAGGTGCCGGCATAGCTATGAGGTTAAGAAGCTCACTTTGTTTCTTAACTGCACACTTGAGTTTTGGGTTCAATCCCATTGCACAGCACCTTGGGAAAATGTCTTCTACCATAGCCCCAGATTGGCCAATGTTTTGAGAGGAAATTTGATAGATGATAAATGTGTAGAAGCCTGTCACATATACATGTTGAAATGGTGTCTATAAAATATTATATATTATTCACAATTAACAAAATTTCTTTATTCTGATTTATTACTCCTGTCTCACAAATGGTCATGTGGGGCCCCGAGTGACAGTTTGTGAGGGTTGGGGGGGGGGTTAATAAAATAGCATTTTACTCTACTTTTGGTATTCAAGTACTATTTGTTTCCACCTTGTTTTGTACCTGTGTGTGTGTGTGTGTGTATAAGCATATATGTGTGCATGTTCTTGTGTTTGTCCCACCACCATTTGACAACTGGCATTGGTTTGTTTACATCTCCGTAACGTAGCAGTTCGGCAAAAGAACTGATAGAATAACTACCAAGCTTAAAAATAAGTTCTGGGTCAATTTGTTCAACTAAACCTTCACAGCAATGCCCCCTGATCTAGCAGATACGGTGTATCTTGGACTACATTAATCAGTATGTCTTCACTTGAAGATATGGTATGATTTAAAGGAGATTTAGCTGCTTTTTTTAACAGATTACATGATTGCTCCTTTTTAGGGGCCTCCTTTAGTTACAGGCAGCTCCAGGTTTAGTGCTGAGATTTTTATGACATCTGCAGACCTGTTAGTCTGCAACTTTATTCTTCATACAGATACCTTAAGATCAAATTAGTTTTAGCAGGATACGAACTAAACAAATAGAAATTACTGAGTTTCTCTTGAATTAAACAGCACTACTAATGCTCCTATCATGTAACTGTTTTATGCTTTGCTATCTAAAACATATTCAGCTAAGTAAACTGAAATGATGACTATTTTGTTGCCTTGCCCAAGGAATTAATATGACAGATTGATAATCCGTCTGTAAAGAACTAGCATTCTGCCTACTGTCATTATATCTTGCTCCACCTATGTAGAGGAGGGGAAAAAACACGAATCATATATCAATAGAAGAGTTGTTAAGATTCAGCAGTGTCAGGAAGAACACAGGTAACTGTTGCTAAAGAAAACTATGAAGAACATACCTGGATTTCAAAACAACAATGTCAAATTAGGTTGCACAACAGCAGTTAACTTGTTATGCAACAGAAGTGTGCAGCTGTTTATAAAGTGTGGCTCGGTGGCATCAGCTGCAGTCACTTTACTACAGGGGTTGCACAGAATCAGCGATGGAAATACTAGCCAACTGGGGATACACAGGTAATAGCAACTTGTGGTGTTGTGTGACACAGTGTGATGTAGTACTGTGTGGGAGGTGTGATATTTAAGATATAGTATAGAGTGCAAAGAAAGGTGATGAGATTATGATGCAGAATGAGAGAAGTAGTTATGACAAGAGGGTTATTGGTTTCAAATGAACTTGGAACATCAAACCAAATTGGGATAATAAACTACTAAAAAGAAAATGAAAATAGACAAAGATAAATAAAAACACCACTAGTGACAGAAACAAGAGTGTTGGACAGGAATCTTCTGGTTGTAAGGTTATATAAAAAGATGTTATGCAACTCAGTAGACTTAAGGACAGGAAACCATGTTAATAATTTCAGGAGCAGAATGAAATGATTGGGTGCAGTTGTTTGGATGCTAGTGATTTGGTATGGCTGACTGGACATAGAATCTGTTTTGGCAACAGTACTTTTTGGCACTGGAGGTAAACACACATACGCACACATATACATTGAGAGAGAGAGAGATTCCAAGTTAATAATAGAACACAACTGACACTTTCCCTCTCCTCATGAAGAGAAATATGTTGACACACACCAAACAGAAACAGAGAGAGAGGGCGAATCAACAATGCCAAATAGGAAGCGCCAAAATGACTGTACCAAAATGTCTCATATCCTTTTCAGAAGATTTAAGATAACCATCAAACAAATTTTCATAAAATAAAATACAATAAAGTTTTTTTTATGAAAATGCTAGCCTTTAACAAAGTATTTGGCCTAAAGTCACATGTTGCCAGTTGTGTATTCTAACATTTATACCATTAAATGCAGTCCGTTTGATGAGTGTTTAAATAAATCCTTTTAATTTTAACAAAGAGGAGCAATCTAATTCTTACTACAACTCTGTTGTTATATCAATGTTCATTGGAGAATAAACTCCTTTCCAAATTTTCCATCCTTAAATGAATTTGCAGGCACTATGAAGAAAATCAAAATTTAAAAAAGAGGTTAACTACAGCATATATTGACTTTATTGATCTTAAATGCAGTTATTATTGCTCTGATCGGATGTAACATCTGGCAGGGTGAAAGCAGGTTTTGGCAGGAGAATTGCATGGTTATTAATATTTACGAAAAATTACCAACACTAACAAATATAATAGGATAACATTAAGTGTTAATAACGAAACTGACGCAATCAGAATGCTAGTATGAGAGGGCTAAGGGACACAAACTAGTAACTGGAGCTAAGGGAGCCTGAATCTAAATGTGGTTTAGAGAAAGGAGTTTGTTCTCCAAGTCAGGAAATAAGGTCAGGTAGTTGCAGATCAAATTCTCCTTATATCACACCCTCCTTTTTTTAAAAGAAAACAATAGTAGGTATAAGAGTGGCTGTGTGGTAAGTAGCTTGCTTACCAACCACATGGTTCCAGGTTCAGTCCCACTGTGCGGCACCTTGGGCAAGTGTCTTCTACAGCCTCGGGCCTACCAAAGCCTTGTGAGTGGATTTGATAGACGGAAACTGAAAAAAGCCCATCGTATATATGTATATGTGTGTGTGTGTGTATGTGTCTGTGTTTGTCCCCCAACATCCCTTGACAACCAATGCTGGTGTGTTTATGTCCCGGTAACTTAGCAGTTCGGCAAAAAAGACTGATAAAATAAGTACTAGGCTTACAAAGAATAAGTCCTGGGGTTGATTTGCTCAACTAAAGGTGGTGCTCCAGCATGGCCACAGTCAAATGACTGAAACAAGTAAAAGAGTAAAGAGAATAGGCAATCATGGGCATGGCTGTGTGTGGTTAATAAACTTGCTTTGCAACACTGTGGCTTCAGGTTCAGTTCCACTATGCAGCACCATGGGCAATTATTTTCTACTATGGCCCAGGGCCAACTAATTGTGAGCGAACATTGTAGATAGAAACTGTGTGGAAACCCAACATATATGTGTGTATCTTAGGGTTTGCCCCCTATCATTACTTGACAACTGGTGTTGGTCTGTTTACATCCCCATAACTTAGTGGTTTAGCAAAAAAGAAACCCGTAGAATAAGTACCAGATTAAAAAAAAAAGTACTGGGATCAATTTGTTCAATTAAACCCATCAAGGTAAAGCCCCAGCATGGCCACAGTCAAATGACAAACAAAAAAAGAACAAAGGAACTAGCCTGGATAAAAAGAGAGGATGGTCATGGTCAGAAGGCTTTAGATTACACGTGTC
This sequence comes from Octopus sinensis, assembly GCF_006345805.1. Taxonomy (NCBI): domain Eukaryota; kingdom Metazoa; phylum Mollusca; class Cephalopoda; order Octopoda; family Octopodidae; genus Octopus; species Octopus sinensis. The sequence goes on along the minus strand of NC_043004.1, from coordinate 106,125,424 downwards.
TACAAGATCAAGAGATGACTGGAGATTAAGTAACAACAAACTCGAGATAAAATGAATTCATAAACAGCAACAAACTATGACTTCCTACCAATGTTGTAATATATAAATAACAAAGACTATTACAATATATCCTATTTCAGAATACAATAAATAATTAGTAGAACATTGACTATAAAACTAATTTATTCAGGAGTGGAGGATTGAAAGAAAATTCCTTAACTGTAGAACATAAATGACCTAATATTGTAAATTAGAACAATGTTTTAATAAGAAACAAACAAAAAAAAAAAACAGAAAAAGAAAAACAATTTGCCATGAAATAATTAAATTTAAATTACAAAATAATTAATGATAAAACATTCAAATATAATGTATTAATATAATTAAACAGGGCATGGCTGGAAACAATTGCTGAACTATATTAGATATGACAAATACAACCCAACATGTTGAGACACTTTAAGCAATTTTAGTTGTAGTTTAAAAGCAATCTTTGAAAATTTTAATTTGTTCTTAGATGATGGGTCACATTTGAAGTGTAAGATTCTTCTTCTGTTCATGACAGACAAATGGAACTGTGAGGGGCTAAGAAGCTCGTTTTGCAACCAAATAGTTTAGGGTTCAGTCCCAACAGTCCCCGGCCAGCTAATGTCTTGTGAGTGAATTTGATAGATGGAAACTGAGTGGAAACCCATCGTACATGTGTGTGTGTGTGTGTGTGACTGTGTATTTAACCACTTGACAACCAGTGTTGGTTTGTTTATGTCCTGTAACTTAGTGACTCAACAAAAAGAATAAATATAAGACTAAAAAATAAGCACTGAGTCAATTTGCTTGACAAAGCCCTTCAAGATAATGTTCCAGCATGGCTGCCGTCCAATGACTGAAACAAGTAAAAGATAAAAGAGAAAGATAATCTTTTAACCCTTTAGCATTTAATCTGGCCATATCTGACCAAAATATTTTATTTGTTTTATGCTCATAGTGACCAGGTCCAACCTCTAATATCTGTCCTTGAATACCATTCTAAAAATAAACAAACATCAAAATCCTGATGCTAAAAGATAATGAAGGATTAATTCAGAACAATGTAAATAAATAAGCATTATATTTGACAGGATAATCTGAATATTATAGGGTTAAATACCTAAGCAGGAGACAGTGTTAAAGTGGTACAGAAACATTTAAGACACTTAATCACTTACATGACACCACCATGAGTGCTTTTCACTACCAGAGGGACTGGCCTTAACATTTTTGCTGCACTCAGCAGCAGAAGTATTAAGGTCGGTCCATCTGATGGTGAAAAAGCACTCCTGGCAATGCTGCATAAAAGCATGTGGGTGGTGTCACATAAAAGTGTCCACATAGTGCCATGTAAAAAAATCACCCAGCACACTCTGTAAAGTGGTTGGTGTTAGGAAGGGCATCCAGTCATAGAAACCCTGCCAAACCAGACTGGAGTTTGGTGCAGCTCCCCAGCTCTGGTCAAACTGTCCAAACCATGCCAGCATGGAAAACGGAGGTTAAATGATGATGATGTCTACAGGTTCTGTCCTAATCTCAACCACCAGCACAAACTCTTCTGTTTGTATGAACACCAGGACTTTCTCTTGACATCCACCTTTCTTCTAGAAATGCCAACTCAACTCACAAAGCTCTCTTGTGTGTGCCAAATCTCTACAGACGCTGCTCTGCAATCTGTATCAACTCAACTTCCAGCCTTCAACAGACTGCAATAACACCAAAGAGACAACAGTACAAGGTGGTAGAGCATTCACACCACTGTACTGTGCCAACTCCAATGTCAGCAGCTTACCAGGAATATCAATTCAACAACCTAGCCTGCACTTACTGCCAGATCTCTACTATCTGTGCCAATTCCACTGTCTATCACGAGTATCAATTCGACTACCTATTCTGTGCTGATAGCTAGCTACTGTTTTGTGCCAACTCAACTGCTTTACTTCATTCACGAAGCCTAATGCAATAATTAACAACCACATACATGTTTAGATTTCTCAGGTAAATCATTACAACTACATTTTATGAGTTTTTTCTTTTTTTCCTTGCTTCACTATATTTTACTTATATCAACTGTGACATGAATATTCAGATGAGTCAGGTACAACAAACTTTTCTAAGTTCAACCACACACACACACACACATTCTTTTATTCTTTTACTGGTTTCAGTCACTGTACTGCAACAATGCTCGAGTACTGCCTTAAGGGTTTAATTGATCAAATCAGTTCCAGAGATTTCTTTTCAAAGTCTGGTACTTATTCTGTTGGTCGCTTTTGCTGAACATAAACAAAACAACACCGGATGAACAGACAGGTAGATAGATGCAAATACATTGCAACAGTAGCATACACCAATACATCATCAATCTCATTTAACATCCATTTTCCATACTGGCATGGGTTGGGTAGATTGACAGGCGCTGGCAAGGCCAGGAGCCACACAAGGTTCTATGGTCTATTTTGGCTTGGTTTTGACAGCTAGATGCCCTTCCTGATGTCAACCACTTTACAGAGTGTACTGGGTGCTTTTTACATGGCACCATTACCAGTGCCCTTCATGGGCAAACATTGCCAAGGTGGTTTCAGAATATTACAGAATAATATAACCTCATGCATATCCCTGGCCAGCCAACATATTTTCTCCATTTTGATTATTCAAAGTTTTTACATTTTTTTTCTTTTTGCTAATTTTTACCAATAAAATCTATAACATTTCAGTGTAACTTTGTTTTGAAAGAGTAATTATTTGACTGTTGACAATTTGTATATCCACAGGTATTTCAGAGCTGTGAATATGCATATTAATCCCCACTCCTCAATGTGTTGGTATGCACACACACACACACACACACAATTATTTTCAATCAATTACAACAGGAATGTATTTTTGCTTTTGTGTTTGTGTGTTGTTTGTTTATGTCACATGGTTCTCTGCAGAAATTGGCAACCAAGTAAAACATGAAAGAGGAAATAATTGAATTAGTATCATAATGTAATTATAAAATAAGTAGACTATTTTGAAGAGATCAGCTTATGTTATTGCATTCATAAGGATTCTGTGCGTGTGTGTATATGAAATAAATTGTTTTCAAGAGTGGAATTCAAAGTAGTTAAGGCTATAAGTCATAGTGTTTAAATATGTTAAAAAACCCTCAGATGGAAAAACTTGAAGGCTGCTCATGAGACTTGAACCCAGTTTCTGTAAACATGACAGGTTTTCCACCATTATACCAAAGCAATCCTTCAAAATCCCCCATCTCTTTTTGAAACTTTGCTCTCATGACATAAAGAACACCCACACACAAAATCAATTTTACAGTATGCCAACCTTCAATGCTAAAAAGAAAAAAATGTTGGCAATATAAACAGGAATATTCAAAATTTTGTTTTATTTCCTTAATCACCAATGAGGCAGACAGTACCTACGTGTATGTATGTTATGTGAAAAGACTTAAGGAAATGATGTAATGATGCCTTGAGAGAAAGTATTCAGATAAAATAAAGCTGTAATTATTTTTTTTCACAAAACTGGAAAAATTTTTGGTAAATGTCCAATTTAAAGCCATTTCCCAAGTCTTGATCTCATGCTGATATCAAAAAAGGGAATTTAGGCCTTTTATAATATTCCCTTTAACATACAATAAAATGGTATAACACATACATTTAGAAGGTAGTTGTTGTTCTCAGTAACAAAGTACAATACCATATTGATGAGATGGTAACAGATGTTGAAAAGATGGCAACTTTAAAACTTTAACAGTCTAAGTTTTCTATTCAACTGGTCAATATTTTACAAGTTTTAATATGTTCATGTAGGGCAAAGCAGCAAGCTGGCAGAAACATTAGCACGCCAAGCGAAATGCCGAACAGTATTTCGTCTACTGTTATGTTCTGAGTTCAAATTCCGCCGACGTCAATTTTGCCTTTCATCCTTTCAGGGGCGATAAATTAAGTACCAGTTGCGCACTGGGGTCGATATAATCGACTTAATCCGTTTGACCTTGTTTGTCCCCTCTGTGTGTAGCCCCTTGTGAGCAGTAAAGAAATAAGAATAGTTAGCATGCCAGGCTAAATGCTTAGTGATATTTCATCCATCTCTATGTTCTGAGTTCAAATACCACCACAGTCAACTTTGCCTTTCATGCTTTTGGGGTTGATAAAGTTAAGGACCAGTTGAGCACTGGGGTCGATGTAATCGACTTACCCCTTCTTCTTAGGTTGCAAGAATTTTCAGTATTTTTCAAACTTGTCACACAACTGGAAGTAGGAGCAGAGGAAAATATTCAGGTAACAACTTAGTCATCAATATTTGAAATTTTGTTTTATTTCCTTGATCACTGATGACGCAGGCAGCAACTTAGTTAGAAACATAACTCTTTGAACCAATGAGTAAGTTTTAGCAGGTGCAACTTTATTTTATATCCTTGGAAGATGCAAATGGGCAGTTGCATGGTTTTGAGTTTATGGCTGAAAACAATGGTATTTCTGCCAATTAACAAGGATTAAAGGAAAATTTTTTAATTTGTTAAGCAGATCTTGAAAATACGCATGTTCTTGACTAGATTGTTTCATAATTCTAGGTTGAAATAGAAAAACAGATATAGAGAAGAATTGATTGAAATGAATGTGAATTTTGAATTATTCAAATATAAACCCTTAAACAATTACTGAAGCAATGAAAATACTGCAAACAATCAAACAACACTTGGAGCAAATTCTGACATGCTTTAAAATGTTTTTCCAAGTTCCTATATAGTTTGAAATGAGGTACAGCCGAGAGGTTAAAGTGTTGCACTCGTGGTCATAAGCTTATGCATTTCAATTCCTAGATGGGGTGGTACATCGTCTCCTTGAGCAAGGCTCTTCATTTTGCATAGTTCCACTCTACTTGGCTGAAAATGAGTACCAGCTCAGTGCAGATGTTTGTCCTCTCTCCTTCCAGCTGCCACATCCTGGATGTTCTGAGCCCTGAGTAGGACGGTGAAGAGAATGACTATCTGTTCATGACTACATGGCACTTGAAACAATTTGCCAACAAATTACCAAATGAGAGAGAGAGAGATTAACCATTTTGATACCAAAGTGCTTGACATAGCTCTTGGTTTTCATGTTATAAGCTTCCGGTTTTAAAATGATCTAAATTAAAATCTTCCATCAAAATTTCATATTAATTTACTTTTTCAAACACCAGCTTAATCACGACAAAGTTATCCTAAAAAATTGTTCATTATTTTTAAAATTAACTGAAACAAAGGCAGTATTTTAAATGAGAATTATAATAAGGTTAATAACATGATCAATACAGCCCACTTTAGAATAATTCAATCGATAAATTATAAATACTCAGTATCTATGTCAAACCACTGAGGTTGGATTGGCATTTTTTGTTTTATTAACCAGTGAGAGGAAGATGTTCCGCTTTATTATTACAAAACTTTTGTTTAATTATCTTTAATGAGAAGTGAATAAAGTCATTAAGTAATTATTTTATAACTGAAAACTAGCCAAAGTATTTCAAAAGTAAAATATTGCTGCAATAAAATTTATTTTAAAAGTATTTTGACGATCACAGTAGCAGCTCTGAAAATATTTCTACTTTCGTGTAGGACTAGGCTGGTGACTTTATGTAATTCACAGTCTAAATCGGGTGGACATTGTCTGTAGTCTACCGAGAAGGTAAAGGTAAAATTGAATTCAGAACATTGAGAGCGGAAACAAATACTACAAGGCTTTCTATTTGATGCTCTAACTTAGGTTGTCACCTCAATAATACAGCATCCCAAGTGCATCACATCTCAATCCCTCTCTCGTTCTCTCAAGCACAGAAAGGAATATAAATAACAACAGCAGCAAATTATGAAAATCAGAAATTCAAAGAACAATACTTTAAAAAAGTTAATTTTCTGTTTATGCAAATTCCCTCTTCATTCTAATTTCGTCTATTAATACCTGTTTAATTCTTCTAACAAATAAACGAGAGCAGGAATGGTTGTTTGGTTAAGAATTCCACTTAGCAATCAATCTGGTTCTGGTTTTGAGCCCACTGCAAGACATTTGAGGCTACCACAGCCTTGGGTTCACCAAAGCCAGGTTAGTGAAATGTGAAAATGCACAGAATATTTGTAGAAGCCATTCAGACATACGTGTGATCAAAGATTTATGACTTCCATTGGTAACAAAAGGCCTGTCTTTTAGAGGGAAAAGCAGACTGTTTGATGCTTGTGCACAAAAAGCAATGCTGCAGGGTAGTGAAATGTGGGAGATGAATGCAAAGGACATGTGAAGACTAGAAAGAAATGAAGCTAAAGCATGATCTGTTTGCTGTGCATGAATAAGGAAGTTCAAATGTTTTGCAGGGAAAGAAACTGCACACAAAAGGTATCAGATGTTGTACGCAAGAGAGAAGACTGCACTGGTATGGTCATGTGATGTGAACGCACAATTCTCGGAAAGAAAAAATTAGTGGATGGTCATAGCTGGAACAGCTTTGATATCAGTAATACAGCTTGTGACTCTTGCCGTGAGAGATGGCAGTGGTCGGCTTGTTGAAAACTGGAGCCAATGACTAGCCCATTAGAGGCTTATTAACAATGACACTATTGTTCATCAATTGAAACACACACTTTACAATGAAATTTTCTTTCTACATAACGGGAAAAATACAGAATATCACTTCATTGTAAATTTGCTTAAATAAACACCGTTACAGAATATATCTTTAAAACTGAGCCAGGTGGAAGAGCAAATTTTATAGTGGTAAGTGATGAAATTATATTCATGACCAAAATTGATCAACCACCAATACAGACAATACATACTTTAGCATACTGAAATATATAGATGCGTATCAGTAAAACATATACCACAGTGACATGACATTGGTATACTCTTTTACTTGTTTCAGTCATGTGACTGTGGCCATAATGGAGTACCGGCTTTAGTCGAGCAAATCGATCCCAGGACTTATTCTCTGTAAGCCTAGTACTTATTCTATCAGTCTCTTTTGCCGAACTGCTAAGTTATGAGGATGTAAACACACCAGCATCGGTTGTCAAGTGATGTTGGGGGGACAAACACAGATACACAAACATAGATATATATATATACATACATATGACGGGCTTCTTTCAGTTTCCATCTACCAAATCCACTCACAAGGCTTTGGTCGGCCTGAAGCTATAGTAGGAGACACGCACCCAAGGTGCCACGCAGTGGGTCTGAACCTGGGATCATCTGGTTTGTAAGCAAGCTACTTACCACACAGCCACTCCTACTGATCCAATTCCTCACAATGTATTAGTGTTTCATTTTTTGACTTGTTTCAGTTATTGGGGAGTGATTATACTGGGGACTAAATTCTTGAAGGGTTTAGCTGAATGAACTGACACCAGAACGTAGTTATTTCTAAGTCTGGTACTTACTCTACTGGTCATTTTTTGCCAAACCACTGTTACGATGACATAAACCAACACCATTTGTCAAGCGAAGAGGAGGAGGAGATAAGCAGAGACACACACATGATGTGTTTCCACACAGTTCTCATCAACCAAATCCACTCACAAGACACTGGTCGGCTTGAGGCTATGATAGAAGGGACTTGCCCAAGGTGTCATGCAGTGAGACTGAACTCAAACCCATGTGGTTGCAAAGCAAGCTTTTTAACCACACGGTCAAGCTTACCTAATTTTTATCAACTCTATAGGAGTCCCAGAAACATTTCTGAAAATACTGAATATGTAAGACAAGATGGTCATGGCTGGAATAACTTTGACCATAGTTCTACTCATTAAAGGCGCCACAGCTACTGCAACAACAACTCTATTTGCCTTTGATTATATGGATGACAGACAATTTCCATGCCTACTTCACAGCTGAGTAGTTAACCATTGGAAAAGCATTCAGCTGTAACACTAATTATACAAATTATATATTCACAAATTATTGAATTTTCAAAAGTAATTAATTATATAAGAATGAAAAAGTAAAACAAAACAAAAATACACATACATTGCCAGCTGCTGAAAATAATCTATTTTGAAGTAGACATTAAATAAATATGGTGATTAAAACAGTAACAAACTTAGGAGTTTGATTTATAATTAACAACCAGATCTAACGAGGAATTATAACACTAGGAGAGTGTCGTGAATTTTGAAAGAAGGAGGAGGGTGAACCAAAGCCTTGAGAGAGGATATGACAGAGAGAAATTGAAAGGAGTCTGTCATGTACATATGTATATGTAAATGTGTGTGTGTTGTTTTTTCCATCCAAGGGTTGTTTTTCAACCTAATATTTACAAGCTATTATTTATAGTTCTATCTACTTCAAGTTTCATAGTTCAAAAACGATTTATTGTATGTATGTGTACGTGTGAGTATATATATATATATATATATATATATATATATATATCATCATCATCATCATCATCATCATTTAACGTCCGCTTTCCATGCTAGCATGGGTTGGACGGTTCAACTGGGGTCTGGGGAGCCCGAAAGCTGCACCAGTCCAGTCAGATCTGGCAGTGTTTCTACAGCTGGATGCCCTTCTAACGCCAACCACTCCGAGAGTGTAGTGGGTGATTTTATGTGCCACCGACACAGGTGCCAGACGAGGCTGGCAGACGGCCACGCTCGGATGGTGTTTTTATGTGCCACCGACACAGGTGCCAGATGAGGCTGGCGAACGGCCACGATCGGATGGTGTTTGTTACGTGCCCACAGCACGGAGGCCAGTCGGTGCGGTACTGGCTACGGCCACGTTCGGATGGTTTTCTTGTGTGCCACCGGCACTGGTACCACAAGATACAATTCCATTAATGTTCATCTATTTTGATTTATATATGTTTGTGCTTCCTTGTCTTGACATTGCAAGATAGTTGTAAATGTCTATCACTCATTTCCAATATTCTTCAACATGTCTGGTCATGGGGAAATATTACCTTACTTGGAAACAGGTTAGGGTTGGCAACAGAAAGGGCATCCAGCTATGGTAAGTCTGCCTCAAATTCTGTATGACCCATTCAAGCATCAAAAAGTGGACATCAAAACAATGATGATGAATGATAAATGTAGTTGATTTGAGCAACACCAGTATATAACTGTTTTAACTGTTTACTTATGTTATCATCATTAGAAGAATGAAAGAAAAATACAATTCTGGTAGAATTTGAACTCAAAAATAAGGCAACCTAAGTGCAGGGTATTTTTTATGTGGTACAACTGATTCTATTAACCATCTTCAACCAAATTTAATAATGCCAAGTGCACTTTAAAGGATTGGTTTACTTTCTAAGATATTCCATCCATAACTGAAGCACTGAAATAGAAGTTGGAGCTAAAGAAAATATTTGGTGAGAAAATTATCTGCTTGATCCCAGGACTGACCTGCTACTGAACAACACAGAATTCTGAAAAAACTATAAATATATCCTATCCTGTCATCACAGACAGTGCTGAAGGAACAGCTAAGGTACTAAAATCAGGACTCAGAAGGTCAAAAAAGGGAACACACAAGGATGTTTTGGTAAAGGACCCAAACATAAGTAATGCAAAACAAGTTATGAAAATAAGAGTGAGCAGATTAAAGCAAAGGGAGTGTTCCTGGCTGTGTGGTTAAGAAGTTTGCTTCACAATCATCATGTTCTTGGTTCAATCCCATTGCATTGCATATTGGGTATTTTTTTTACCACAGATTTGGAGACGACCCAAGATATATGAATAAACTGTGTGCATTGGGTAGATTTTATTCAACTAAATCCTTGAAGGGTTAAGAATAAAATTCTTATATATATATAAGAGTGACCCAAGATATATGAATGGAATTATTTTTACTGGATAGATTTTATTGTTGGGGGTTGACAGAATCTGTTGCTTGGTTTATTGCCACAACTTGATGCTTACCAGGACTCAGACTGAGCTTCTGCTCTGAGTTAAAAACCAGATCTCACATACGCAGTAACATATGAGTCATGGTCTTTGTTACCTTTTCCTCCCACCAGTTTCAAAGGCCTCTGCAAAGGTCATAGAGGCTGCCCTTCTGCTTCTGACAAAGCCATTAAAATAATAAAATGTTTAATAATACAACTGGGTTGGTTTGGTAAATTAGAAAACCATAGTAGTAATAGAAGTGACCATTCATACTGTTCTGTTTGCCTTGGTTAAACATGTCAATTAATGCAACCAGTGATATGTTTAATGGTTGAGGAGGGGGGGGGGAAGATGGGAATGGAAAAGTAAGTTAATCAGCAGTGAATCTACCTGTAGCAATAGTCATATGCACAATTGCAGAACTCTTCAAGTAATGCTGCAATAGAAGGGAAAACAAACACAAATAAATGTAACAATAGTTGTTGCATTTGAATGACAATGTATTTTGATGCTGTGATTCATGGGAAGATTTATCGATATTTTAGTCCTGAAGAGGAGAGAAAGAGAATAGAAGTTAGAGAGAGAGTGGAGGAGCAAGAGTAAGATACAGATAAACTGGCTGCAGGTTCAGATAAACTGGCTGTTGGTTGGTTACACAGCATGTCATAGGTTTAGGGGTAATGTGTTGAGCAGAAAAAAAAAACATCCAAGTTGAATATGAGAGAAGAGGATGGAGAGGAAGAGAGAATGTGGAGAGGTAGGAGGGGATGAGAAAGTGTATTTCGGTGAATTGAGAGACAGATAGAAGGACAAACAGAAGAGGGAGTACCTGCATATGCAAAAGCATATATACACAAATATGAGCAGGTATAACTGTATGCTTGAGCATGAGTATGCATCTGTATGAATGCATATTTGTGTGCAGATGAAAATATGGGAATGCATTACAAGGTCAAAGAGGTGCTATGCATTTAGAAGGGTCATGATTTTCCTTAGCCATATTTAAACCAGTACAAAACATTTTAAACATGTTTTTAAAAAATTGCTGTCAAGAATAGAATGAGACAAACATTGTCTCATCTTTGAAACAAGCAGGAATACAACTGATGATGCAGCAAGGTCCAATATAATTTCACTGAATGATTCCTTATCTTCTTTAGTATTTTCCTAAATAATTTAACAAAGGGGACACTAGTTCACACAAATATCTATAAAAATAAAAGGCACATGAGTGAGAAGGGTAGGAGAAGAAAATATGGATAATAGACTAATAAGCCCCTTTTTTTAATTAAGACTGGTTTTTTGCTTTGTTTGTTGGTGCTGGTAGTGGTGGTGGTGGGATAAACTATAGAAAGGGGGCATTTTTAAAACCATTCAATGAAAGGGGTCACTGAGCTACAAAAGGTTGAGAGGCACTGAGCTAGAGCAAATAAAATTGTTAATTACTTGAATACTTTAAATACTTTAATCATATAAGGGAAAGGAAAGATTGTTTAATAAAGAAATGATATCTAGTGACACTGATGATGATAATATTAAAAATAATTCCATTGATGACATAATATGCAAAAAATACGAATGTTATTCCCACTTGAGAAACAAAAAAAACAATAAAACTATTAATAATAAAGGCTAAAAAAAAAGAGGGAAGAAAAAACTTCCCGAGTCACTCCTTCTTAGCACAAGTAACATCAAATAATGAAGTTGGTTATTTTTCTCTTCTACAAACATTTGTCATTTGAGGTTTTATTTACATAATCATATTTCACTGAATCAAGGTGGCAGTGAGGTTAATATGTTGTCGTGATTTCAAACTTTGCTGTGGCCAAAGTATTTTTTCTATTTGTGTCTCAGAGCAAAGAGCATTATTATATTTGTTTTATCCTACTGAGTCAGGAAAAACAGATAACACTTCCATCTTAAAAAAGAATGGCTTGCAACAAGAAAACAATTAATGGTAAATTACTTTATCTAACAAGAAACAGTAAATTCAAGCTTGAATAACTGTTATCTATTGTTTTGTCTAAATCCCACAGAGGCCAACATTACCTTTCATTCTAGGGTTGATAAAATAAAGTATCAGTGAGGGCAATGGACTGGTACTCTATTTTCTTGAATTGTTAGAGTGCCACACAAAATGCTTTGCAGTAATTATTCTGAACTCTTTCCATTCTGAGTGCCTAGGCAAGTATGGCAAACTTATTAAAAAAAAATTTTTTTTAAGTACCCAAAGTATGCCAATGGAGAAAACCACTTTAGTACTCTTCCATGAAAATGCCATAACAAGCACGCAGAGCTTGCTAAGGAAGCCACCTGAGGTCATTTGCAACCTGATGATGTAAAAACGAATTTGCATTGATTGTGTTCAGATGTTTTATTCCTATATGTTCATATGACCCTAGACCTGATTCAAATTTGGAACCTTTTTTGGAATTAAATATTAAAGGATAAAATTGTTCTTATCCATTACAAAGTTAATACTCTGAAAAACTAGTCTTATTCTTTCAAATTGTCATAAATGTCAACTTCATCTTTTCCACTTGTAATATCAACATCTTCATTTAATACTTGTTTCCCATGCTGGCATGGGTTGGACAGTTTGACAAGAGATGGCAAAACCAGGAGCCATACCAGGTTCCGTAGTCATTTTTGGTATGGTTTCTAAAGCTGGATGCCCTTCCTTTATAGAATGTATTGGATGTTTTTTACATGGCACCAGCACCAGTTCGAAGCATAGAAAAATCAATTCAAACAGTTGCTCACCTTGGAAAACTGGTTTCACACAAAGTGAAACATTTCTTACTTAAAATTCAAACAATATTTCTCAGTATATTGACAACTCAGATTTGTTCTTCCTTTAGAAAAGGTAAGCTAACTGGAAAGCAAACGTATTGCTGACTTTCGAAGGAGAGATAGACATACTTGTTTAGACATGAAGTGTAAATGAATATAGTGTAAGAGAATGGGTAGAAAGATCAGATGGTGGAGAATTATAGATATGGAAACCAAGGAAAACTTAGGTAAGAAGTAGGTAAGACAGAGCTGAAAGCATTGGACCTCATAGGTAAGAAAACAATCCCAACCAGTGATAAGATTGAGGTATTGTAAACCATCCAACGCAAATCAGCAATGGAAATGAACATAATACAAGTGATGGCAACAATAACACATACTTATTAAAGGAGCCTCTACATGGTCATTTGACCTGTTAGAAATAGCAGCCAAATCTTCAGATCAAACCCTAATGCCTTAAAAAAGGACTTGAATCTGGGTCCTCTGCACATAGGTAAAAGTTGGAACTTTGATCATAAGTCAGTCAAGGTTAACCTGGGGCTAAACAACAACAATTAATCTACACCAATTGTCTTGATTTGACTAAGGAGTAAAAGTGATACTGAAGAGATATCTGTAATACACAGCCAATTACAAGACATAAGACATCAGTCAGAAACCACTCAGAACTTGTAATAGACTTTGATAGGCAGAAAAAACAAAAATAACAACTTGCAGTAAGTAACCCAGTTTGTAGTGATCAATCTAAAATAGTTTCACTGTGTGAAAACCTGTCTGTGACTTGGGACAGCTTAATTCAACACCTGATCAAAGCAGAAAATACCTGAGCCAAGTCACACACACACACAAAAAAAAAAAACAGGTGGGCAGAAAGATTGTGGGGGTAACAGAAAAAATGTTTTCTTTGTTAGTTGGAATCTCAGTTTACAAATTTAATTTTTTCCTGAAACTGAAACTATTTTTCCCCATAGGAAATTCAAGAGGAAGCATTTGAGCAGAATGTGCACTGAGCAAAAGTAAGATATTGACTGAGGCTCTCCAGCTGATATTCCTAGTTTGTCGCCATCTGTTGTTACCAGTTTACATGTTCACTACTTGAGACACTGTTCATCATCAAAATCACTTTTTATATTTGAAAAATTGTTTGTAAACTGATTAGTTGGTGATGAGACGTTTATCAACAGACTCCACTACGTGGTAACTGCTATTTTGTTTTCAAGAGATAGATGTAATAATCATATTTCTCTGATATAGCAGATACTTTGGACATATAATGAATATATGCCTGCTACACATATATACACACACACACAAAGCTCACCACTTCCTCAAAGATTTTACAAGCGAATAGTGGAGGGGGGGGTCGTTCTCAAAGAATATTTTAATTTTTTTTTTTACTTACTTATTGAAACATAAAACCTTATACATATCCTCTGATATTGTACCTTTGGGTAGGAGGGAAGCATTTTACTGTGACAGATACATTTTGAATGCAAAGAAGGGTCAGCATTTTGGGTCACAAGCTGTCAAATCCCCATGTCAGATAGAACTGAAAAAAGGAAGTCAGTTGGGAAAACTGCAGACAAGTACAAAAAGGTTAAAACTTTGAAACAAATTTATAAAAAAGATCTCTTTGCAATAACAAAACTATTCTAGAATACAGAACACTTTCTCACAACAGAGGGACTACAACATTTAATGTATCTTTTACTTGATTCAGTACTTGGAATATGGCCATGATGGGGTACCATCTTGAAGGGTTTTAGTCAAAGAAACTGATCCCAGGATTTCTTACTTCCTTTTTGTAAAAAAAAATCTAGTAATTATTTTATCAGTCTCTTTTGCTGAACTGCTAGATTTCAGGGATGAAAGCAAATTAACTCCAGTTGCCAAATGGTAGCGGATGGGGACAGACACAAACACACACATGCACAGTTATATATACAAGTTTTTTTTCAGTTTCCATCTCCCAAATCTACTCACAAGACTTTGGTCAACTTGAAGCTTTAGTAAAAGACACCCAAAGCACCATGCAATAGGACTGAACTTGAAACTATATATTTACAAAGCAAATTCCTTACCACACAACCAAAAAAAATAAAAAATAAAAAATAAAAAGCAGTGTCTTATTGCAAACATTCATTCGATAACCCCTACAACCACTAACCCATCAATGTATTATATCCACCCTAACTCTTCTAACACCATTGTAACAAACAGATCCTGCTTCTCAAGAACTGGTATGCTATGCAGCACTCTCACACCCAAGCCTATCTTTCCTTTTACCAGACCAAACTGCCTTGTTCTCTGAATCCTGTACCAAAATCTTTGCCCAATCATATTTCCCTGTAGCTTCAGCCTTCTAACAACTCCTTCCAGCCCACATTTTCTTTGTTAGATATCAATCTACAGAAACACAAGTTGAATATAGCATAAACTGTTTTGGCCTCAGCAGTTTGAAAGAACACTTTCACTAAGCAAAGAGAAAAAACATTTTAATTCTAAAGCTATTTTAGAGGCAATGCAGCTAGATAACTTTTCACAAATCAATAAGACTAAGCTGATTCTTAAACATGGTAACTTATATATCCACCAAAATGATTAGAAAGGGAGTCATTGCAAAGTAAATTAGCTACCAAGAGCCAATTAAAGAGTTTTTATGTGGTTGCTCTCACTGCTAGAAACTAGCCATAACAAATCCAACTATTCTACCTAGTGTACGTTCAAACCAGCCACATCTATGAGTAATATGCGGAAGATTTGGTTGCTATTTTGAGCAGGCTGATCAACCCCTTTGAAGCTTCTGTAAAATATCTACAGTTTAAACAAACAGCAAGAATGATTGATGGAAAATCTGGAGAGAATGAATGAGAGTAAAGTTAATGAGAATTGGGAACTGGTCAATAAAAGAGAAGGTAATTTCAGTGTCATAAGAAAAGCAGATATAACAGAAGTTTCAGAAATGAGATGAAGCAAATTTTAGAGAAGTAATTGTCAGAAATCAGACAATGTAGAAAATGGGAAAATATATAGACTGGGCAACAGAGGAAACATATTATGCACTTAAATACCCTAATACACATGCACTCAGACACAAACAGTACATATTTTCCACACAATGGTTGTGACACCTATTGATAGAGAGAGACAGAGTTGTCAGACAAAATGACTTGCAGTATTTAGTTAGTGTGTTTTATGCACTGAGTGTGAAGCTCCTGCTGCGCCTTTTATCTTTCTGTGGTCAGTGAAGTAATCTGATGTACTGTGTTGACCTAGATTCTATAATGCATCATGAGATGTCTAAAGAAATATACATACAAACACATATGTATATATGCACGTATATATCACAGTATTGGCCACTCCATCAGATGTTGTTATACACCAATGGTCACGATGCATTTCCAATTCTGTCTTGATTGTACCACTCTTTCCCATTTTGACACAAAATGCTTGACTAAATTATCTCCCCACCATCGTGGAAGCCTTTTCTAATCTCTTGGATACCACTAGGCAACTGCAAAGGTCCACCTGTTGTCTGTGAACCTTGCAATGCTTATGTATCACAGTCTTATCAACTGAGTAGAATATTTTCACTAAGGAGGTCTAATAAGGTGAAAACATGTTTGTTGCTGTCACCACTTCACTTGGCATTCCTTATACTGACCAAAATTTTCCATCTACTGATTTATTAGAGTATTTCCCTTGCTGGTTGATTTTTAGATACGAAACCCCCTCCCAAAAAGGAGTTTTCATCTGCTAATTGCTTAAATAACTTTTGGTTGACTCAAGTTTTTCATTTCACTTATATTATGTGAAATGTTATTGAATCTAAAATCTTTATTCATTAACTTCTCTTGGCTCATATTAAACCCAACATAATCTGTTTTGTCACAAACACACACGAGTTTTTGAGAAACCAGACTGTAAAACACAGTGTGCCTGTGTGTCTGGAAGACTGTTAGGTAAGAAGTTTCCAAGTTCAGAGTCACTGCTTGGAAATTTGGACAAGTGTCTTCCACTATAGACACAGTTCAATCAAAGCCTTGTGAGTGGATAAGGTAGACAGAAACTGAAAGAAGCCCATTTTATATATATGTATGTGCATGTGTGTTATTGTCCCCTTGCCATGGTAAGGGTTGGTGACAAGAAGGGCATCAGGCTGTAGAAAATCTTCAACAAATTCTGTCCGACTTAAGTTACCACATTGAAAAGGAGACCTTAAAATGATGATATATTTAGGGGTATTCCATCATGGCTAGTCAGAATCTTATATCAACTGAAAGAGATTGCACACATCAAGTGTTGTTTTGCACAGAAACACATTGTGTATGTTTATATTACTATGTCTGAGGGTAAATACATTCATACACATATAAGTGTTCATAGGTACACATTTACCCAAACACACACACACACATATACAATCATAATCATATAGACAGATGTTAAGGGGGGAGGGGTTGCACTGTTTCATTCACATGTGTATGCAGGTGAGAATGAAACAGGAAATAAAGGTGAAAAGAGCAGATCAACACATTTATCAGGGGAAAGACTGTAATCAGTTTGTGGACAATACAACAGGATACTATTAACTGACCCTGGGTACATGAGACAGTGACGCCTGGGTATGTACACAGGCTAGACTGGGAGAGTATGGTGTTTACTAACTCTGGGAAATAGTACACCACATAATGATGATTGACTATACTTCAAGTACACAGGAATGTGTTGTGTGTGCGCGCACGCGTGCAGGTAATTATATATATATATATATATATATATATATATATATATATGAGGTAGGAAATAAGAATACAGACAAGGTGTTCTGTTTTGTACTATAGATCTTATTTAAAGTACAATTGAAACACTATTCTTGTTGTTGATGTCTAGCCCAGGTCAGCCCTAATCTAACATGATCAAAAACATTCCAGCTATAACCATCCCATCTTTTTTTTTGTTTGTTTTTAAATATCAGTGACTACATTATTCAATATTTTCTTTTATTTAAGGTGTAGTTTGAGAAAAATTTGGCTCCTATTTCTAGCAGGTTGAGTAATCTTTAAGTGAGTTTAGAACTGACAGAATTGCATACATTTTGTAAACTATAATATATATAGTGTATGAATGAAAGTCTAGAAAATGTTCTCATTTCATACATATAGATACCGGCGTGACTATAATTCAAAAGTTTACAAGATGCAGGGTAGAGGTCCCATTCCCATTTATATCATCATCATTTAACGTCCGCTTTCCATGCTAGCATGGGTTGGACGGTTCGACCAGGGTCTGGGAAGCCAGAAGGCTGCACCAGGCCCAGTCTGATCTGACAGTGTTTCTACAGCTGGATGCCCTTCCTAACGCCAACCACTCCGTGAGTGTAGTGGGTGCTTTTTACATGCCACCAGCACAGGTACCAGGGGATACTGGGATTGGCCACGATCGGTTGGTGCTTTTTAAATGCCACTGGCATGGAAGCCAGTCAAGGCGGCACTATATATATATATATAAACATGCATATATGGGTACAGGACATCACCAATGGTGCAAATAACATGAAATACGCAAACAAACAAGGGAAAATTAATGAAATATACAAACAATGTGAAAAAAATGGAAAACAGGACAAGTTAACACAGAGAGAGGATCCTTCATCAGTTGTCAGCTGTATATCTACTCCTTATTTCAAGCATTCAACGACAATATGAGTCTTCAAAGATAGTTGCTCCCATAAATTCTAAAATAAAATTTAGGATTTATGGAGGGTCAAAACCTGAGAATAAAAAAATGACAGCAGAGACATACAAGGAAACCTAACGGAAACAAACATGGAGGGTCGTTAGACCAGAATGAGAGGTGAACGCTAGAAGAAACATTTTTTTTATGAAAAGAGAAATGATATATACAGACACACACACATACTGATCACTAACTGAATAGAACACACATTGCTAAGAAGGTCTAAGACACTACCACACTGCGATCTACTGAGTCTCTTCTTGCGAACGACACAATCCGACAAGGAAGAAATAAAGAGAGAAAGGTGGTGAGCTGGCAGAAACGTTAGCACACCGGGCGAAATGCTTAGCAGTATTTTGTCTGCCGTTATGTTCTGAGTTCAAATTCCACAGGGTCAATAAATTAAGTACCACTTATACACTGGGGTCGATTTAATCGACTTAGTCCCTTTGTTTGTCCCCTCTACGTTTAGCCCTTTGTGGGCAATAAAGAAATAAGGTCTAAGACACAAACATGGCTGCTACTTTCATCATTTGGCATTGAAGTCCAGATCTTGACATAGTCTATATTTAAATGAAGTGGTTTCATTAGAGCAAATCTATCTTGTTTCAGATTTTAAACTGGACTAGAGTTTTCTTTTCTACTAAGTTCATAAATAATCTAAGTTAATGAAAGTTTTACAGAGTCTAGTTTCTCTAAAATCTTTCCCTATTTGGCAAGGATTCCCAAAAGGTAGCATTGCTGGCAGGACAGTAAAATGAAATGCTAGTGACCGTCAGTTTTATTCAATTTGACCATGTTTAACCACAAACTAGTTGTGTTTGAGTATACTTAAATTCAAAGACATTCGAACTGTGACCATTCCAACTTATTCCCAGCTACAGTGCATCAAGGGTCAATTTTTTTAATGGTTCCTTTTTTTCTAAGACAGCAGTGTGATTTGAAAGAAATTTAGTTTCTATTTTTAGCCGGTCCTAACAACCATGCAGACACCATTGTAGTGATGGGGAAACTTTTTGACTAACTTGTAGGAAATACCAGTTGTAAAAAAACAGTAGGGAACTACACACAGCAATTGTAATAATATACACAGTTATTGGCAGAATTGTAGGTGCTAGTTCATAGGCTTATATAAGGAGGTTAGTTAAGTCATAAACCAAGTTAGCAATTTTCTTTAAATTGGCAAAAGAACAGGAAGATGGCTAGAGTATATAACTTCTCCCAAGTGACACAGAAAAACCCACTTAACTTAGTAGCACTTGAGACAGTTAACTGCAAAACATACTATTTGTAAAGTTGTGAGTGTATGTGTGGTGAGTGCAATATGAGAGAGGGGGGAGAGGGAGACACAGATACACACACACACGCACACACATTCAAAATTTGGATAATGCTTAACATTGATTTTTCTGCATTGATTTCAAGGCCTCAAATTAGTAAATGCAAGGAGCCGATTGAATCAATATTAATACTAGGCATCTGAGTCAATATTAGGACCAAATACTAATTTTACTAACACAAGAGTTCTGAGTTTCAAACCGGACGGTATTGACTTTGTACGGCAATAATTAACCAAAGTAAATACCAGCTGGTCTGGCAGTTGAATAAAGAATCAAAACTTAATACAGTAAGTTACAAAGCCATTGGCCATCCGTCGCCCAACATATTTTACTCAATGTTTTGTACTCAATGCAACATATGTGAACGCGCGCGCGCATGGCCGAATAGTTAAGAATTTCGCTTCGCAACAACGAGGTCCAGGGTTCGATATCACTACGTAATATCAAGTAATTTTTTATGGTCTCGGATCGACCTATACTTTGTGACCTTGTAAGTGAAATTGGATGGACAAAAACTGTATAGAAGTCTGTCGAATGGATTGTACTTGTAATTCACAAGGTACAGTGAGTGTGTATAATGCTCAACTACTTTACACGTCAATTCAGGAGTAATTTATTGATTGACCATCAGAATCCTTGTTGTCGAACGACGGAGATCCCCCATACAGATACATATACACACATACACATGTGTATAAGTCATAATAGTGTTTATACATATAAGCGCATAAACACTGAAATTTCAAATGATTTAATACAACAACAAAAAGTCTGGTATCATTTATCAGGAAAAATGTTTAGTTTCGTTTTACTGACTTGCCTGTAAAACCACGCACCGCGATGCAGCATATGTAGGCCAGTGTATATTGTGTCTATGTATAGTTGTGTCTACATTTACTGCTTCATGTGTGTGTGTACTGTTTACAGACCCAAACTCAGTAACTATTGGGCCTTAAAATAACATCAATTTGTGATTAAAATTAGCTGGGTTTGTTTTTGTTGTTTTTTTTTTCATGTTGCTTTATCAGGAGCAAAAGTTGAGCCCTTAACCTGAAACTGGTGTAATATCTGAGACTGGATAGTGGCGTGTAGTGTAGAAGCAGCCTGAGTTTTGAGAAAGTGCAGCAATGTGCAAATGCAGACACGAGGTTAAGTGGCGTCCAAACCTTTCCCAAGGATATTAGCGACCCAAAAGTGAGAAGCAAACCAGATTGTTGCCAAACTTCGTTCTACAGAACTTCTACTGTAGCCAAAATGTAATTAGTTAACACACTCACACACCAAAGCATTATTATTTATGTCTTAGCGGGCCGAAATTTCGAAGTTACTGTCAATATTCTTGAATAAAAATAGATTTATACGTATTCTACAAAAGTATAGAATAACCCATGATATTAATGTAAAATTGATTTTTTTATAACTGAACATAAAATCAAACATTAATATTAATATATATATATATATATATATATATATATATATATATATATATATATATATATATATATATATATATATGTATATATATAATCTGTGGGGGGAAAGGTGAAACTTGAAGTAGATGAAGAGTGTAAATATGAAATTAAAAACCCTGTGGGTAGGAAAAGTCAATTACACACACACACACACACGTACGTCTGTAACTGTAATAAAACTTTGCCAAACACAAATTTTACACACAGATCTGATGCAAACGATAGACATGTTATGAATGATAAACACATAATAACAATGTAATAAAGATATTTCTTTAAAGGTGAAAGAATGATTTTCTAAATATTTATTAATGATTGATCCAAAAAATGATGTTGTAAGATAATAACAATCTAAAAATGATATCGAAAAGCCCAAATGGTATTTCTATGCCTTAATTTGGATGTAAGACATCAATCACTAAACTAAGAAAGCCAGATTTAAGTTTCTATTTCCAGACATTTCACGAAAGCATGAACGTCACAACCTCTCATCCCTTTTCCGATAAATCCGTGTGGCCTTGTGTGCAGTGAAGGCCAAAAGATGAGAGAATTCACAGACAGCATCACACATCAAATAAATATTAACTACCAAAAGGAAAGGCTTTTCCAGTTAATCCACAACAAGTTGTGAAGATACGTGGGGTTAAAAGTTACAGCGATGAAAGATCTGATTCTGTATTAAGATCAAGCATTTTTGTTCTTCCATACTCAGGCTTTTTCTTATTCGACAGAGAAGCACGAAAAAGCCATTACACGGTCGCTCGTCCTACTAGGAAGAGCAGCCAAATATCGCTCAAATCACACGCTGTCGTCGTAATAAGAGAAGGCACAATAGGCACAATATCATAGATTATAAACAAGATTATCGAGACTGGAAAGTTTCTACTCATTGATCTGATCAATTAGGAGTAAACATCATCATCATACATACACACACACACACACACATAACTTTGATAGGTTTCGGCCAGTATAGGATTGTTTGTGCCCTCACAACATTATATATATATATATATATATATATTATATATATATATATATATATATATATATGTGTGTGTGTGTGTGTGTGTGTATGCACACACACAACAACAACATACATGTGTAAGTGCATTCATAAAAATGTATTTGTACACAAATATTATTAATGTGTAGATACGAGCGAGGGAGGGAGAAAAGAAGCAAGACCCAAAAGAAACTAACCCAAATTTAGAGTTAAGATAAGGTTAGTAGTGCTTTTTTTGGGGGGGGGTCTTACTACATATTCGGGTGTCGCTAACAAAAATAAGGGGTACACACACACACACACACACACATGGCGTGTCTATACAAAACCAAAGTGTCTAAGTATATCAACAGCAATATCTCTCTTTCTAAAGAATATGAAAGTTACAGAGAAGTGTTGTTACCTTTCTGCTAACAGAAACAACGTGGTGGAAGTCGTGGCTGGGAAGGAGCAGTGAGAAGTAGAGAAAGTTGGGTACATCTTACGCTTCATGCTTTCTCCTTCATACACACCACACGAGAAAGGTAGGAGAAACAGAAAGATAAAAGGGACGGGTGACTGAAAAAGGTGACGACAGTAATGAATGGTGTGAAAACGGGTGACGAGGGGTGGATTAGCGGTTCAAATCAAATGAAATAAATATTGGGAGCTTACCTAATTCTTTCGCTCCAAAAGTAGTGTAAAGTGGAGACCAAGCCAGCACACGTATATCTATTATGTTCTCTCGTTATTTTTACTCTCTGTAATCTACAACTGGTTTGGTATATCAGTTAAAGTATGGCTACCCGCCCGACTCTGGTGATGGAGGTGACTAACTTACTAAAAAGCACTGTTTCCCCCACCTTTTCCCTCTTCTTTTTCTCTTTCTGGCTGTTTTCTCCCAGACAGAGTAGAAGGGTCAGACACTTAACAGTAGCAGAAATGACGCCGACGGCAGAGAGAGAAAGATGCAGAGGAAGTGAATGGAGAAAGAGGGTGAGACACGATGGGAAAGATAGCGTGAAGCGAAAGAGAAGAAATAAAATGTAGGCGAAGGGGGGGAGGAGAAAATAAGAAAGCAAAAACAAATGAATGGGTACGGTTGAGGAAAAGGGAAGGGGCAGAGGAGACTGTGTAGAGATGGGAGGAGGGATATATAACCAGCGGACGAAGTGGTGGAGGATATAAGTGATGGAATGAGAAGGGATAGGTAGAGGAGACAGAGAAACCATGACGAGAGGGAGGGAGGAATAAAGGCAGAGGCGATGGAGAGAGAGAAAGAAAGAAATCAGTGAACGTAACGTAAATCAAAGGAGAGAAGATGAGGTAAAGACGAAATGAAAGAGCAGGAGTGGGTAGAATGGGTTGGGCGATGGTTGCGGCGGCGTTGATTTCAAGTTCGGTGTGAACCTTCTGCAGACGGACAAATAGGTGTGTAAAAAGGCGGCAGTCACCCTGCCGCGTGTAACAGTAGCTCTCGATGACAACTCACAAGTCCAACACCTTGGACAATTAGACGAGCAAGATTTTAGAAGCAGTACCCACATTCCTTCAAATATACCCTACCGTTTTAATGAAAGTACGGGATTGCCATGGATTGAACGTTTTTGATCACCCAGGTGTACTCACTTAGAGAAGACCTGAGACTAAGCATTACGTCGATTTTGATCGAACTTCGTAGTATGATTGGCATTCTAATCACATCATTGTCGGGCAGCAAACTTTTCTTGAAGCTGTTGTTCGGCTTCGAGATCACTAACTGAGCAGATCTATAGATAGAAGTATTCTAGCTGAGACCATCTCGCCTTTGTTTTCGACTCAAGGTGTCATTAAACCTCCTTTTTTTTTTTTTTTTACTTAAGACAGCAGGGTGGGATTTGAGGGTGATTTAGCTGTTATTTCTAGCAGATGGAGCGACCATGTTGAGGCTCCCGTAATTTCGGTCGTTATATCTACCATTCGAATGTATAAATATGCCACCTTTCATTGAGTCGAGGACGACAGTGTTTGCTGGTTTGCTTAGCTCTATAATTAGCTCGGACTGAGCAGATCTATGATAAAAGCATTCCACCCTTTGAGCATCATACCGTTTTATCTATCAGAAACATTGTCCAATGTATATTTTTAATGGATATTTAACTGCTATTTCTAATAGGTCGACCGATCTCGTAAATACGCCTTTCTTGGCGAGGGTTTTCTTGTTTCAGTCTGATATGAAAATCCTGTTGAGCCTGACCTCATGTTACCGGAATAATCAGGAACAAGTCAATGCTTCAGATATACCTATTTCTTTATTACCCACAAGGGGCTAAACACAGAGGAGACAAACAAGGACAGACATAGGTATTAAGTCGATTACATCGACCCCAGTGCGTAACTGGTACTTGATTTATCGACCCCGAAAGGATGAAAGGCAAAGTCGACCTCGGCGGAATTCGAACTCACAACGTAACGCAGACGAAATACCGCTAAGCATTTCGCCCGGCGTGCTAACGTTTCTGCCAGCTCACCGCTTTATGCTTCAGATATACCGTCTCTTCGCCAGAAAAAGGCTGTCTTAACAGCATAAGTGGCCCATGGGCAAAGCACTATAGTCTCATCTCATCTTTTAAGGATGTGTAGGAGTACATCATTTAATGTCTCTTCCCTTTTGAGACAGTAGTGCAGACATGGGCAAACTTTCTTGAGAAGTGGGCCGCATGATATATGGCTCATCATCAGCGGGCGGCACTACTAAAAAGACTTCAAGTGATTTTTTTTCCTTGGGTTGCCCATCCATGATAGCACTAGAATGTGATTTGATAAAGAATTAGCTACCAAAAAAAAAAAAAGGTTCTAGTTAACTGTTGTTGTTTAGTCTGAGCTGAGTTATCTTTTTCTTTGAGTAAACCGACGGTCAAATGCATTTCAGCCAAAACCATCAGGTCTATTTAGAAAATATCTAGAACTACATTGGTGAATAGGTCGGAGCACTCTGCATCCAGACCCAGAACAATCATTAAACACGACAAACAAGTGCTCAGGATACCAAAGGCTGGAATAGTTTTTTCAGTGTTGGATTTACCATGGTTAAGTATTTTAAAAAAATAAATGTTGAAAATTTGCATTTATTCCTGTTGCCCGGATTTTTTCTGTTTGGCTGCCACTTTTCAATTTCTTCAATTTTTGTTACAACTGATTTTACAGTTGGCGTATTGGTGAATTTTTTTGTTTTTTTTTTGCATAATCATAAGAATTACCACGAGTAGAATACTAATTCACAAAAATTTTAGAAAATTCCCCAAAATAAAAAAAAGTTATGAGGGTAAAGCAGAATTCTGCCAACATTTCATTTGTTTACAGTTAACAAGTGTTGTCAGGCACAAAACGACAACTTCCAAATCCTGCTTTCTGACTGCGTAAAAATGATCAAACCTTAAACCTCTGTAATTTGTTTTATTTATTTTCTGGAAGAAGTGAATTATCTGAGATTCAGCATGGAAAATTACATCAATATACCAAATTTTTAAATTTTCACTAAACTTTAAAATTTCTACAGGTGCAGCCAAATAGAAAAGACCCTGTTGCCCTAGTTATAATTAATTTTCTAATAACGAATACAATCGAATGTTAAATAAATGTATAAAAATAAAAACAGGTCATATTTAATGTAGTTTGGCTTGAAAAAAAAACCGAGACTGTTGCTTGGGCATCACGACTGAAACACCAACTAAAATATTAAGGTTCGGTTTACATCTGATCAAGCAATGTCTGTGATTCAAGACATCCAAGCCGTGATCACGATGGAGTTGGGTAATCCTCCTTCTTCAAGAATGTGATTGGAGAGATGCTTTGTTATTATTTCTAGCAGGTAGAGAGCAGCGGCTTTTTTGTTGACTCGATGATGTGGTTAGAGGTCGTTTGTGCCACTTACATATTACAAAAAGCAGCTACCGTATTATTTATTACTAACAAACAAACAGTCAGCCGCACAGCGAAGGAGGTGGAGAAGCAAGAAACTGTAAGATGTTCGACGTGAGTAGAGATGTGAGGCTATAAAATAGATAAGAGAGATAGCTAGATAAATGAATGCAACCTCAACATTCCGTTAGAGCACGAGAGGGAAGAATGAATACCTGATTTTCTCTAGCAGACAGGCAGGAAGAGTAGATAGCAAGCTATCTCCCACCACTTTTACTTTTGTATCTATAAATATAACGAGATACGTGTGTGTGTATCTATTTAAGTATCCTACATACATTCAGACAGATATACATAGCGGAAGTCCTTATGGTTTCACTTATTAATATGCCACTGGGTCAGATGAGAAATGAACTCTACAATCACTTTCTCCACCTGTGCTTTACCAAATTGCACGCACTCACAAAACAAATGGGGTTTGAATTGATCATAAAACCAGGAGGTCCCGAACAGAGGTAACTAACTCACTGAGAGTAAAATTTCGTCTACCGAAGGAGTATATATGCTGATTCTGGATTCGTTTTTTAAATTTTTTTCTATAATCTTAGCAAATTTGAAGTTGAGAAGAAAATTTGAAGTAGGCCTAATTCAGTGAAAAAATATTATTTTTCTTCCAACCGTGTATATCCTAAATTAGAGTTGCCAATGGGATAGTCTAATTCAAAAAGACTGTTTGGTTTTGGTGTCCGTTCAACAGTTCATAAATAAGAAATGTTTTATTTTTTAATTATTTAATAATAAAAGATACTGTTTATTACTATTTTAAATTCACCATTGCTATTTGTTGCGAGTTTCATTATGGCAGAAGTGTTAACTCAGTTTATGGAGGAGAAGGGAAGTGAGGGGAAATTTGTTTTCGCAAAGATGCCAAGGAATAGCTGTATAGATAAAATAGTGCTTAGAGTGCCAAGGTAAGGAGTACCGCAGTTGATTTTCCAGCGTCGAATTTACTATGGTGTAGCTTGAACCAGGACCCTACAAAAGGAGCACCCATAATAATAAATGGCCAGTGTTACACTGTCAAAAAAAATGGTTCGATTTAGAAGTTGTTCTGCTATCTTAGCAAGAGTTTACCTATCACTGCGTATACCTCAGGCATTGCTGAGTGCTTAAGTCCGCTTCGAAAATCATGCGGTTCCGGGTCCAACCATAGCTTTATGACTGGAATTTGTAGACGGAAATTATGTGGACGCCTATCGGATAATTGTAAACTGTAGTTTAAAAGTCAATAATGTGTTATTGATTCAGTGAAATACTCAACTGCTTGCACGTTAATTTAATGAATGGGGTTGATCGAACAATTGGATCACCGAAACAATGGGGATTGGTATCTTATCTTTATAAAGATAGGCCAGGGGTTAAAAAAAATATTCCTGGTTTAATGGCTAACTCAGGCCTGTATGTGTGTGTGCAGCACAATTAAATATCAGCCAAAGGCCAACAACAATAAATATTACCGTCAAAACATCTTGCGCTGATCTCTCTCCTCTCACTCTGTGTTTAATAATCAAATAAAACAGTCAGCTACAGTTTGAGAGTCCAGCGATATATATCTGATAATGTATTGAAGTCAACTTGTTAATCTAAATAAATCTATCAAAATACTTTCTCAACTATTAGAGAACAACAACAATATCATTACAATAGACAAATCAGCTTAAGGATACAACAGAATCAATTCAGCTTATTTAATCCAGTCAACATGAAAATAATATGACACTTCTGGCTGAAAATATCATTCTTCACACTTCAGTCACAACAGTACAATAAGCTTGTACTAAACTGCTCTTCTGATACACCAAAGGCATTCCAGCAGTGACCATCCTACCTTTTTTTTTTTCCTTGTCAAGCCTTGGACTATATTATCCAAGGTATCCTTTCTATTGTAAATATTATATGGTATGATTTTATCTGCTAATTATTGAGAATTTAGAGACAACATAATTGTTGTCTTTCGTTGTTGACTTGTAAGTACAAGATCAGAATATACGGTACATCCAGGTGAGATGGGATGGTTGACATGGGCCAACGATTCTAATGTGACCTACATCTTCTGTTAGACTTGTATTCAGGGTTAATGAGGTTATTGATATTTTGGAGTGATGGAAAAGAAGAAAAATTGTTAGTAGAAAGGTTAACGTGCATAGGATACTAATGTAGTAGTATTTTGAGGTATTACGGATGTGTCTAGGCCAGTATTTCTCAACCTTTCTTGTCTTACACCCCATATCGATTTTAAAAAATACCTGTGTCCCTACCATGAATGGACAAAATACGTGCGCGCCTGTGTTTAAAAACTTTATTGCAAGTTTTATTCATTCGTTACTTGCACTTTATTCTTGGGAAACACTGGTCAAGGTGATTGAATAACTGATGATAGGAGTTGTTATTTGGACCATTTCCACGGGGAAATGTTTTAGTATTGTCGTCGAAGTGTGTATGGAATAGTGTGTAGCGAAGTGGTACGGTAAAATATGCTATTTTGCAATCATTATAGATTGTTGTGAGTTGTAGAGGGGCCAGAGAGCCATGCAAGGCCACCGTAATCTAGGATATATTAACCTATTAAAGGGATGATTACATCCAAGAAAATTGGTTCTATACCTAATGTATTTGGGAAATAAAATTACCCTAAATCAATAAGTATATATTAAGTATATAATGGGTATTAAATTAAGAGAAGAATGTGTGTGTGGCTAATGATGGCCTTGGAGATATAAAACATAGTAAAAACAGTATTGACTCATTATTGTAGTGTGAGGTAGCTGCAAAAGAGAGCTCCATAGTGTGGACAAGTGATGGTAAATAAGGAAAACATTAGCCTGAATAAATTACATGAAAAAGTAAGCTACAAGACTCGCTCATGTGTTCTTAAACTAAAAGAAAAAACACGAATATTCTCTTGAAAATTGAATGAGCTTTCAAGATTGATGTGTCAAAGTTGATTGGAAAGTAGAGAAATTCACATACAATACACAATGCCACGAGCAAGCGAGAGTCCACTTGTAGTCGCCTGATGGCAGTTTTACATACGAAGGGGCACAATGGATGAGGCATTCATAGAGGCAAAGCCTAAATAAGACAGGACAATCACGGCTGAACGCCTTTGATTATATACATGCTCCATCATAGCATGTATATGACCAAAGGGCTAAACAACAACTCATACATCTACTCAAGAGAATGACAAGCCTTAACATATGGATGGACAAGAGTGGTGGGCAGTGACGGCTCGTGTATAGGACTGTGGAACGGCAGCACCCACTAATTCTACTCGATATTATCGATAACATTCAATATAATGAATCCTTCTTTTCTTTAATTCTTTCTTTATACTTGTACATTATATAATCCTTAAGCTTGATGTCAGTAGCCATCCCCTAGTTAATGAAAAATAAATACAAAAATTCATGTATAGAACTGAGCGCTTCACAGTTCCAGCGACGCGGTGTTTGGCTGTTGTATGCATGCTCACATGTCCGAGACAGGAAGCTTCACACTAGGGAGAGAGAGCACTGCGTGAACGACAGTACCGGGCGAAAGGTATTGTTTCTTTTTGACTCCGCATGTTTTGTTTTAAAACGTGTTTATATTCTTGAATGTGATAAAATGTAGAATTAGATTATTATCCTGCTTCCAGCAACAGTGTTGCTGCCAGGATTTGAAAAATATGGCACATTTTCCCCTCTTATTTTGTGATTGGGGGGGGGGACAAAGGGGAATTCGCGGCGGTGTTCGAACAAATTAAGCACACTATAAGGCAGTAGCTAAAACGCGAACAGATCAAGTTTATGTATAAATGTTCTTTTTCTATGCTTGTTTCCTTTTACACAATATTAAAACAACAGCTAACAATTTTCTGAAGCAGCACCCCCACTAGTTTTATCTACGAGCCGACATTGGTGGTGAGGGTGTTGGAGAATTCGAGCTTAATCGGGAAGACTTTCGTTGTAGTCTTATCAATTGTGATGTAGGCGTACGATGCATGACGAAGAATGTTTTACATAAACAACAACAGTAACAGCAGCAGTGGTGGTATTAAAAAATAACTGACGAAGAGAACAAAACTTTGAGCAACAACAATAGAAAAATTAATGATCTTTTACTTGTTTCAGTCACTGGACTGCGACCATGCTGGGGCATCACAGTTACGGATTTAGTCGAACAAATTGACCCCCAGTATATTTTTTTGTCCGAGCTTGCCACTTATTCTATCGGTTTCTTTTACCGAACCAGTATATTACGGGGACGTAAATATAGCATCACCGGTTGCCAAGCAGTGCTGGGGGACAAACACACACATGACGAACTTCTTTCATTTTCCGTCTACTAAATCCACTCACAAAGCTTTGGCCGGCCCATGGCTTATAGTAGAAGCCACTTGTCCAAAGTGCTGTGCAGTGGGACTCGAAACCATGTGGTTTAGAAGCAAATTGCTAGCTAGCCATACCTGCGCGCAACAAAAGTCTAACTAAAGAAGAAACTTATAAGACACTTTGTTCATTTCCATCTCGATGACATTTGTTTTATGAATCTAGTTGGTCTCATTCGCAAAATGAACCCAATTTAATTTTGCTCAGATTGCTTTCAATTTTGGTGTATCAATAATGCAACTCTGAATTTTGATTACGATCAACCAATTACTTTATCTCGTAAATTAAAGAATCTGATGTTATTTGGAATTGAAAGTTGGGAAATTTGGGCAATTTTAACCAATCAACAAACAGCTATTTCTAACATCGTTTCTACATGTTTTCTCAAAGTTGAAATCGAAACTATATAATATGTATTATTTTTGATGACTGTTATAGTTTGTCACCATCATAATGATTCATCTACCAATAAAGTGTGTAAATAAAACTGTTGTTAAACGTCCTGTGCTTTTGTTTAACATGGACTGCATTTTTATAACCCTCTACGAATGAAACTACCCAGTGGTTGTACTATAGTGTGACTGAGCATTCAACACTTAAATTTTAATGTAATATTCGGGTAGAATCAGTATGGCTATTATAGGTAGTACAGCCAACTCGAAGAGTTTTATTGGAGAAGGCACTTCCTCGAGATATCACGCAACCCAGAAGCCTAGGACACCAACGTGAGCGTTCCCCCACTCACTGGTTACTCAACACATCTATAAAAACATATAATACAGGTAGGCACACAAGTACAATTAGCTAGATACATGCGTACACACATTACAGAGATAATACATTCATAGCCCCCCCCCCCAATAACACAGTTACATAAAAACATACGTATACAATTATATACACACGTGCTACGTATATAGACAGAAAGACAATAATCTATCCAGCTGTATACTTCCAGTTATATCTGTTTCACTGTTATGATCTATAGCTGTTACATCCCATCCGTGGCTATCAGATGAACACTCCCACCTTTGTAGTGTGATTTATTGATAGAAGAAATTCTATACTGACCAAGAACTGGAGCCAGACACTTAAAAGTGTACTTGTTGCTGTTGAAATCTATGTGTGTGTGTGTGTGTATGTGTATATATATATATATATATATATATATATATATAGTTGAAAAAAGATTAGAGATCTATACAAATAATATATATATATAAAGCAACACACCACATGGGGAAAATCGTTTCAACGAAATTCTTTTTTTTTTTTTTAACTATATACACAGGAGGCGCAGCATGGACGAGTGATTAAGAAGTTCGCTTCGCAATTATGAGATCCCGGTTTCGATTCCACTGTGTTGCCTACCAAATATCACCGTAATTTTTTCAGGCATGGCTGTGAGGTTAAGAAGTGGTTTAGGGTTCAGTCCCACTGCACGGTAACTTGGACATGTATCAACTTCTTCTGTAGCCACGGACCGACTAATGCCGCGTGAGTGAATCTGACACGCGGAAACTGTGAGGAATGCCGTCACATATGTATATACTTGTGCGGCTGTGTTTATCCCTCATTGCCGTTTGACAACCTGCGCTGGTTTGTTTGCGTTCCCGTATATTAGCAGTTCGGCAAGAGATGGACTTTTAGAAAATAAGTACAGGCGTCGATTTGTTTGACTAACCGCCCCCCCCCCCGGCGATACCCCAGCATGGCCTATGTACAATGACTTACACGTGTAAAAGACATTGCTGTAGACATCATACTGACAAAGCTGTTAGTGTTGACAGGATGACGAAGTCGATGGCTCGGAAGGTGCTTCCTTTAATGTTTCAAAATATTTTAAGCTATAGCTAATTCATTCCACATAAGTGAAAATAGGTACACCTTTAACAATCAGGAGGACAATATATGTAACCCTTTCGTTACTGTATTTATTTTGAGATATTCTAGATTTCTTTCAATTACTTTAAATATAACAAAGAATTTAGTAAAATAACTTAGTTATCATTCAGCTAGTTTTTGTGACTAAGGTTTGGTGGAAGATTTTAATTCAAAACACGAAAATAAGACATCTGAACTCAGAGCCAGAGCCTGTTTCGGCCGGGTTGGTAACGAAAGGGATAACAAGTGTTCTGATATATTTCAGTACCTGGTTCAAGACTTCATATGGCACTTGTGACCACAGAGGAAAGTTACTCCAACATCCTACAATAGACCAATTATTTCGGTTTGCCATGACAGTCGACCTAAATTACTCCTTCTCCACAATAAGGGTAGATTTAAGCATACAACCAATGTGCTTTTGGCTAATTAAATACCCCTTCCTTATTGCTTGAGTGAATTACATTACAGCTTGAGTAAATTAACTACATGGTGTTTACTTCTGGGTAGATCAGTTACACTCACTATTTGACTTGAGTACAAAGTAGCGAAGTTAGAATGTGTGTTACCCGAGATAGCCCCTGAGAGTGTCTCTTGCGTCACCCGGGGCGGACTACCACCATCGCTCTAATCCTAGCTCTCCAATTGTTAGTCAGCAACATTCTCCCTACTGCGTGGGTCGTTCAGTTAAATTTCTCCCTTGCTTGGGTAGATCAATTACACTCTCCCTATTTCCTGGGTAGATCATTTATAGCATTCTCTATTGCTTACACCCTCTATTTCTAGGATACTTTCAGTCAATTCCCCTCTGTTATTTAGGTACGTTAGTTATACCTTCTTAATTGTTTGTGTACATCAATTACTCTCTACTGCTCAGGTAAATCTACTACACTTCATCTTAATCAAATCCTCAATACCCGTCAACAACCTGGGTATCGATCAACAATACCCTTTACAAATTAGATTTCCTTTTGATTGTTTACTTATTTTTATCTTTATTTTTTTATATATATTTTCGGCAATTCACAATCAGCGATTCTGAAATACCTGAACCAAAATGATGAACAAAGATTTAATTAAAATAAATAAATACTGGACCTATGAAAATCGATATACAATCAATTGATATAAATATAACAAACAAATACCCTGGAATTACTTAATTCAATGGTTATTCAGTCGGGTCAAAGGTCATTCACTGACTGCAGTGGACAGCATGAATTTTTTATCATTGGTTTCTCTATTACATTCGTGCAATGTGAATAATTAACGGAGTTGGCAGCTGTGCTTTACACCAATCAATCAACATCAGAACATTATTAGAAATATTTACTTTTTTTTTTCTTTCTTGCCTGCAAACAGTAAACATTTTGAGAAACAGTGTGTGTGTGTGTGTGTGTGTGTGTGTGAGAGAGAGAGAGTCATTTCAACAATGAAACTAAGGCCAAATTGTCAATCAAGTGTTTGGAATTTGAAATGTAACCAAAACGAATGACAAATATTTCAGTTATGAAGATGTGAAAAGAAAGCCACACACACACACACGTTCCACAGAAACCATTTTACGTTTTGAAAATAGACAGTAGATATTTAAAACTAGACAACTGTATTCGATGGCATATAAGACGCACTTTTTTTCTAAGGAATGTTTCAAAAATAAAAAAAAATCACGCCAGGGTCTTGCATTACCATGCTTTATTGCTATTACAACTTCATTTCCTGAATAATGTGCTGCTGAAATTGAGGTGCGTGTAATATGCCATCAAATACGGCAGGTAATACGGTACCGCATGATCCGCAATAACGTAAGCTTTAATATTGCAGCTATTAAAAGAAGTACTTTGAAACAGGTGGAAAAATTACCTACACACTGAGAATGTCCTACAAATCTGTGTGAGTGAGTGTGAGTCTGTGTGCGTCAAGTTGTGGTTTCGAGGATAGGGGCAAACGTAGATTTGTAACTAGTTTCACTAAACGAAATAGTTCCAATAAAAATCTTAGACGATTATTACCATACGTTTCATATTAATTTATTTATATTTACAGAATGATCAGATAGACAGGTGTAAGTGAGTGAGTGTGTGTATGTGGCGAGAGAGGGTGAGAGAAATTAGAAGGAATTGTGAGAATTACTAGAATATATAAAGTAATGAGTATTTTTTCAAATGTTAGTAAACCCAAACATCTAAAGACACAGATATATAGACAGACATCCCTGCTATCGCTGGTAAGGTGAGGGGATAGGACTAAACGTAGGTGACACATGTTAAGACTTGACAATGTCACACGTACTGCGAGACTCTCCCCCTGCGGCCAACGAAACACTGTATTTATTGAGGAGCTTTTTTAAAACAGAAATAAATATATTGCAAGACTTCCTGTCTTCCGCTCTGATAGACTAAGTGGTAGATGTATAGAAATAAATAGTTTGTATACAATGGCATAAATACTGAACCAGCAAAATGAAGAGTTACGGAGTTGAACTCGACCGAGTAATTATAGTTTTGCAGTTCCGTTCACAGTGAACATGGAAATGTATGATCGAGAGTCGATACGAAGAAGTGTGGACAATTTACTGTTGTTGTTTTTGTTAATTATTATTATTATTATTATTATTGTTGTTATACTCCTCTTAGAAAATCGAAGCCTGATGTATGCCAATGAGAGATTTTAATATTAATAGCAGTGATTACTTGTATATCCATTGTACAGTAGAAGCCGCTTTTTGCCATCATCATCATCAATGTTTATTATCTTATGTATATTGTCATTAAAATTACATCATCCTAACCATGTTCAGTGTATTTGTTATTACGTTGTTCCTAACACTATCTGTCAGTTTTAAGGCAGTGAGCTGGCAGAATCGTTAGCACGCCGGACGAAATGCTTTGCGACATTTCTTCCAACTTAACATTCTGAGTTCAAATTCCACTGA
Organism: Octopus sinensis; assembly: GCF_006345805.1. NCBI lineage: Eukaryota > Metazoa > Mollusca > Cephalopoda > Octopoda > Octopodidae > Octopus > Octopus sinensis. The sequence goes on along the minus strand of NC_043004.1, from coordinate 106,090,039 downwards.
AGTAAACTTTACCTTTCATCCTTTCGAAGCGGGTAAAATAAATTACCAGTTGAGCACTGGAGTCGATGTAATCGCTTTACCCACTCTCCTGAAGTTGCTGGCCCTGTGCCAAAATTTGAAACCAATGTTATCAGCCTGTTTTGTTCTATCTATCTACAAATAGATAGATATATAATCACAATGAGCGTTATGTATATATATATATATATACACCACTCAGAGAGGAAGACAGGGAGTCTTGCAGTATATTTATTTCTGTCATATATATCAGTTGAAATTTACAGAAAAACAAAAGACGAGGACAGGTGTATGAACAACAAACAGGTGTATTAGTTTGACGCCCAGGAAAGTGAGAAAGTCTTAAGTTTCGAGCCTACGCTCTTCAACAGAAAGGAATAAGAAAAATAAACGGAGAGCGAATAAAAATATTTTAAAAACTTGTGTATTTAGCGGTCAAAGCTTGATCTCTGTGTAAATTTACACGCACGCACAGGTGATAGGAATTCGCTCCATTGTTACTCGGAGTTTCACAAATGCACAAGTTTTACCTTTGGTTAAGTGATTCGCGTGGTCGAAAATGTTGCATCCCGAAATGACTTCATTGTTGTGATGTAAGAGACGATACCGAGTTCGTGTTTGAGGGCGTCAACAACAGCTAATCCGCGTAACTTGCCGAATCCAGTGGCTATAAATTAGTGTTGGTTGTCTAGGAGAAACCTCCTCTGATACTGACAGCTGGGCAATACCTCGGGCCTACGGTTCAACAATATCAGCGGAACTTCCAAGACAAAGCCTAATATTTGGAAATTCTGTATTAAACAAACTGTAAAGCTTTGTAAAACGAAGTACCAGATACTGAAGTAACCAGCGATATCTCACAACTGAAGGCGTCTCTTACATTATACATCAGCTCAGCCAATTCCAGCCAGCAACATTTTCGACCGCGTGAAGCGCTTTGACTAATAAGTATTGGGCTTTCTGGTGCTCTGTAGACATACCACTGTCATTCGCCAAATATCAATGATACTTATACTTTACATGCGTGAAACTCCGAGTATCAGTTAAGTGGTTCACGAAATGTTATTCAATAAATATAGATTTACACACAGACACACACGTACACAAACACTGCTATGTTGTTACGAAGTTCGCTTCGGAACCATGCAGTCCCGTGTTCGATTCCGCGTAGAAAGACACACACGCACACACATGATGGGTTTCCTCGCAGTATCTCTCTCTATAAATTCATTCGCAATGTATTCGTCGACCTTATGCTATGGTTGAAGACACGTGCCCAAAATTCCGCTCAGAAGGACTGAACGCGAAACCGCGTGATTGCAAAGCGAGTTTCTTAACCGCATTTTATTATTGTTGGGTGGAGTTCAATAAATTAAATACCAGTCCTATATATTATGGCAATATAAGAAATCGTTATCAATACAGCTGCTCTATCGACTTTTGAATCATCGAGTCCTGTTGTTATTTACCTTCTTTGCAACAACTAGCCTTAATTAAAGGTTTTTATTTATTTTTTCCACCCCCTTTGTATCTATCAGCGTGGAGGTATTGTAATTAGAGTACACCTATTATGACAAACAGGTTAAATGAAACACCGCACAGCGATAGTTCGATCCCTTCTTAGATCGAGCGGAGGTTGTATTTGTTAATAATGGGTCTAGCTAAATCTTCCTCGTATCGCATCACACCCGACTATGAATAACATATTCCTAGATAAAGTCCCCCCCCCACACACACACACAAACAGGATAATTATAATTAGAATGAGTTTGCTCATAATCATATGTTTGTTCTATTAGAAGTTAGGGCTAAACAATAAAAAGGCATGGTGGGAATTTAACGTTTAAAATATGAAACAGAATGCATGCAAGCCTGTCGCCAGACTTCAGTGCCCGGGTGTGCTTCAGAATATACAGGGTGGCCACTAATTTGTATTGCGGGAAGATTTTTGCAAACTGTATTTTCTAAATCTGATGGTGTCCAGTGCACTCTCTTAGTAATGGACATGAATTTTTTCTACTCTAGGCACAAGGCCCGAAATTTTAGGAGAGGGGGCCAGTCGAATAGATCGACACCAGTAAGCAACTGGTAATTTATCGTCCTCGAAAGGATGAAAGGCAAAGTCGACCTCAGCAGAATTTGAACTCAGAATGTAAACACAGACGAAATACCGCTATTTCGCCCGGCGTGCTAAAGTTTCTGAAATATGGAGCTTCTAGTACATGATTTGTCATTATATGACACATGGATTCTACAACTTCGGTTTAGCTCTCCGAAAATGTTATCAGATCTTCTGATGAAATGCTTACTGTGCTATGTTAGAGTCTTATCCAGAAGGATCTTCTCGTTAGCATAACACAACAGAGGTTACAGTTAAAACACTGGTTTACATGAACCGGGAGACTTTTCCTTTTCTTTTCCTTTTTCATACAAACACCATATATGACAAAATGTACACATTAAAATTTATAGACCACAAAACACTGAAACTATACACACACACACACACACACATTCAACAGGTGAAATCTAGAGATGCTCAATACTTATATATATATATATATAAGTACACTGATAACGATATAAACAATACTAACATAGCATGAGAGTTTAGTAACGAAATATTTCGCTTATAGAGGCCGAGAGAGTGAGTCTGGAGTGAACCAAATAACTCCCAATATAAAATCAATTTCCCCCCTCTCTCTCACACACACACATACATATACATACATATACATACATATATATAAATATATATTTTTATATATACGTGTGTGTGGTTAACACATGTTTGCTACATACAGGTAAGACACTACAGTGGCTATTTGCGGTTAATTTTCTCACTTGCATAGTCAAAGGTAGCTGTTTAGTGTTAATTTTCCCATTAGAACACCTACATCCAGGTATCTGATGACTATTTTCTCAGTAGCTATGCCCAGGATATTTGTGTTATTCTATCATATTTTTCAACTGTAATAAACACGGGTATTCAATACCTACATTTCATCAACAGCCCCACTATTACACGCTGGCGAATATTCCATGTCAATTCATTTTTAACTTATTTACTGATATAGAAAATAATGTTTTATTAAATGAACATGATATTTATAGAAACTGTGAAGAACGGGGACCATGAGTTTATGATGTTTATGCCTTTCTTCAAGGACATAAGTAACAACTGTAATACTTTGATAGCATACACTCAATATTTCACATATATATTATATATAAAGCCCGTTAAGTATATAGTTAAGGTAATTAAACTATGATCACAACAAATTAAAATTTAGAAAAATAAAACGTACGTTATATGATATAATGACGTAAAAGAAATTAAAATATAACATACCCCAGTGAGAAGTTTGCTGTCTTCATTAAAATAAATCTATTTACCTATAAGGACACCAGTACACCTGTGTAGGCATAGATTATGAGACTTAGTAAATCAAAGTTTCCGTAATAGTTATCCGTTCCATGTTATGTTGGCCGAAGACGGGAGTTTGTCTCTTTAATTCTTTTTTTTTTTCTCCCTCCGTATAGATTGTTTATTAGTGAGGCGAGGAAACAATAATGACTTGGTCGGTCCTGGTAGCAGTCGGAGTGGTTGCACAAAGTGTGATCGTCAATGTGATTGCTTCGCTGGTGTTGCTGGTGAGGCTGTAGTACTGGACTGGTGAGGGTCTAGTCGGTTGATGGTGGTGGTGGTAGAGTTTAAGTGTATATAGTTTCTGTGCTTAAGTTTATTTATAAATCGCTGTATCGTTAAACTATACTTACATTTAAGTATGTATATGTCAATTAAACACAGTGTCAGTGTTGACTAATATATATATACATACTTATACAATCACATACACAGAAACTCAGTGAGTGTGTGTACGTGCGTGTATATGCATTTATTACAAGTGAATTCCCAGCCAACTTGGTCGATCCCTGGGGTCGGCAGGTTTCATTCACGTCAGGGGGGAGGGAAGGGAGTTATAAACAAACAACATGATAGCTCGACGAGTGTGTTGTAGTGGAAAGGACTATACATGTAAAGTGACCCAGTTTATATATATATATATATGGTGTGTGTGTGTTTGTGTATGTTTACGTGCCTACGTGCGGAGAAATCCCATCAGTTAAGCAAAGAATGGGCTCCAACCGAGAAAATCAGGTGAAGGTGGACGTAGGGAGACAAAAGACGCAGTATTTTAAGACCTACCTCAGTCTTTTCTCTACACACTAAGACTACCTGAGTACACGTGTGTGTCTATTTCTCTCTATATCCACTCCTTCCTCCCCCCCTGTTGTCTTTTTACCTCACGCACTTGGACTGCACTTTTTTTTTTTCTTTTGACAGCTACCATTCTAAGCTCCTGTTCTAGAACGTGATCTGTTCTATGAAATCCACAAAACTTCGGGGTTGAGGGAATAATAGAGGTGTCCTTTATTTTTTTCTCTTTGTTTTGATTCATTGATTTCGTTTATCGGACTTGTGTGCGATCCCGGGACATCAGCTTCGAGGGATTTTAGCCTTGGTACTCAGAATGAAAGACAAAATTGATACGAGCAAGATTTGAGCTCAAACATAAAAAGGGTATAACGTAACTTGTCCGACAGTGTATATATATATTATATAAATCATCAACATCATCATCATCTTTTAACGCCTACTTTTCCAAGACTGCATGGGTCAGACGGAATTTATTGAAGCACATTTTCTACGGCTGGATGCCCTTCCAGTCACCAACTCTTACCTGTTTCCCAAGGTAATGTTTTTCGCTTGTATGACGATGATGCTCATTTACAACCATACATCATGTCAAGGCAAGGGTACACACAAACATGCATGTGTGTGTGTGGAGAGAGAGAGAGATAAGGGTGGTGCTTTCTTCAGTTTCCATCTATCTAATATACTCACAAAGCTTTGGTGGCACCAGGGTTATAGTCGCACAAGTTGCTACAAAGTAGGTCCGAACTCAAAACTATGTGTTTGTAAAGCAAACTTCTTAACCACGCAGCCATGCATGTGATATCTGTTTATACAAAACTGTTGTTATGTATGTTGTATACAGTTCGTGAACTGTAAAACTAAGTCATTGTACACCTGTATTTCCGTTTTCTTTCACTCTGTATATTCCGTACATACCTACATACATACTTACATACATAGCTTTGGAGACTTAGCCTTCAATTTGAGCTTGTCAAATACTTTATTATAGTCGGTGAAGTAGAATGTGAAATAAAAAATAGAAAGAAAAGAATGATTTAGTAGTGATTAACTTTCTAATCTGTACATTGTACTTTAAATTATGCATTCTTTGAATATTTGTCTGTCTCTTTCACTATATTATATATATATATATATACACACACATATATATATATATATATATATATATATATATATATATATATATATATACACATATATATTTTCGTAAACACTCCCTTACACACATATTATATCACATAACTGGATGGACATTGACTCTCCTGAGTTCGTCCACCTTTTGAAGAGTCTTGTTTTTCATTCCACAGGGTGTCCAAAAATCACTTTATTCAACAAACAGGTTTGGTGGTGTTGCCATTTTAGTCATCAACAACCCAACCATGCAACAAGAGATTGTTATATATATATATATACATTTAAAACAGAGCCTGAGAATTGCATGAAGGCACTAAATGTGTTATAAAAAATGCTATCTCAGCTCTTTTCATCACATGAAACTATTAGTTGCTCGTATACTGTGTTTACTAATGAATTTTTATCTCTCACCAGATGGAGTACTTTTTTGTTGATCTTGTACCATCACATAACAGTACACTATATGGATGAATGGATGGATGGATGGACGGACGGACAGATAGATAGTTAGATAGATGACAAAGATAAGTACCAAGAAGTAATTTTCCAATGCCAGGAATTTGGCCAACAAAGATGAAGAGAAGTGTTCTAAGTACCATTAAAGATAAATGCCTGGTTTATTGAAATAATTTTTGCTTTGAGAGTAGGTAGACAAACACCTAACGGAAGTTGCAACTGATTCTGAATTTGAAGAGGAGGTAATCTCAAGGAACCAACAATCAGTCTCCTGAATTAGCATTCTATTAAGGAAAAGATAATCTGTTTGATCAAGAAATGGGAGGAGGGCTGTGATCATGTTTCTACCTCAATGCCATCAGCACAGCGTTGCACTACCTTGACCCCCAAACACATACAAACACACATACACATTAGTGCTTATCCTGTTAATTTACATTTATTGCAGACAGGCATGCACAAATGCTTAAGAATTCCACTTTGTAATCATCAGGGGCCTGGTTCAATGTCACCACAAGTTACCTTGAGAAAATGCCTTCTATTATGACCTTATGTCAACCGAAGCCTTGTGAACAGAGGTTTTATACCCAGATGACCAAAGTGTGCACTGCACACACACACCAAAGGTTGTAGATTTATCAACAGTATTAAGTTCACTGAGTAAATATAAACGTAGATCCGAATGGCAAACTAATTTTTCTGTCCAAAGTTATGAAATTCTGTGGCAGTCATTTTGATATAGCAGTGACCATCCCACAGCAAGTTGTATTGTGATAGGACACTGAACAGATGGCAGGATAATGGAAGGACAAAAAGTCAGGAACAAAATGTGAGAAATATTTCACTAACGTAAAGCCTGTATTCACTGAGACATATGTATAAATTCATTAGAAATTAATTATCTGATTTTCATCATTATCATCACCCCACCACCATCATCATCATTATTTTTTAATGTCCAGTTTTCTATACTTGCATGTCTGGAGAGAGTTTATTGAAGCAGGGTTTTTCTATGGACAGACAAGTAGGCAAGTAGAGAGACAGATAACATTTTACACTCTTTGTGGCAATGTTGTGGATGGTGTTTTCCACTGAATGAAGTCAGGCTGTGGTCATTTCTAAACTAAATGGACAGTGGTCATCAACTACAGACTGTTATTAGTCACCAAGACACACAATTATCAAGATTTCTTTATTATTATTTTAGTTTTTTTTACTTTTACACCAAACAATGAATGAAGTAAGGTAAGTTTAGTCACCAAAGTTTACAAACCTATCATTGAACTGGTCACATATACACACACAATATATTCTCTCTTACTTATACACATATGTGCATGTACATGTGTATATATGTATATATATATGTATGTGTATATATATGTACATGTATATTGTGATCATGTGATCAACTAGTGAGAGGGGACAAGCACAGACACAAAGTCATACACACACACACACACATAGATATATTTATATATACATATATATATACAATGGGTTTCTCTCAGTTTCTGCCTACCAAGTCCATTCACAAGGCTTTGGTCAGTCCAGGGCCATATTGGAAGACACTTGCCCAAGGAGCCATGCAGTGAGACTGAACCTCGAATCATGTGGCTAGGAAGCAAGCTTCTTTCCACACAACCATGTATATACCTACATCTACTTCCATATACTGTTCATCAAAGTACAGTATGGTTGAATGATTAAGAACTATACCTATGCAAGCACAATGTTCCAGGTTCAGATACAGTAGAATCTCAGGCATACTCTTTTACTCGTTTCAGCCATTTGACTGTGGCCATGCTGGAGCACCACCTTTAGTCGAGCAAATTGACCCCAGGACTTATTCTTTGTAAGCCTAGTACTTATTCTATCGGTCTTTTTCGCCGACCTAAATACACCAGCATCAGTTGTCAAGCGATGTCGGGAGGAACAAACACAGACACACAAACATATATATATATGTACGACGGGCTTCTTTCAGTTTCCATCTACCAAATCCACTCACAAGGCTTTGGTCGGCCCAAGGCTATACTAGACGACACTTGCCCAAAGTGCCACGCTGTGGGACTGAACCCGGAACCATGTGGTTGGTGAGAAAGCTACTTACCACACAGCCACTCCTATGCCTGGTTGTTTTCTATAAGTCTCAGGATGACCAATACTTTGTTAGTGAAATTGGAGCAACAGAAACAGAGAGGAAACCTGTTAGATGAAATTATACCTTTGATTCAAAAGTACTGCTTTGTTACACATTATTTTATGCTGATTCTGTCTGAGAATTACATTGAGGCTGTTTATGACTATGGAGTACTCAGCTTCTTAAATTCACAAGGTATTGTAATTCACTTGATCAAACAAGTAAATCCTCGTGGTGAAAAACCATCAGGCATCTATCAGTCAATGAGAACTTTAAAAATTCTGTTTCAGGAACAAATTTTGTTAAATTGTGATTCAAAACTGGTTGCAATTGGGGATCAGTTAACACTAACCTACAAACAGGTTTAAACTTTTGAATGTGGAAAAGCAAATATATTTGCTTAAAGTTTTAATGCCATTAACTTCTACAAATGGTTTTACACCAGATTTTGTAATAAAAAAAAATTTTTTTAAAACCTTTCCTTATGCTGTGATAAGTGGAGACCCCACCATTTAAACATTTTATGAAAGGCAAATTTTCAGATTGAAAATATTCTTTTCATGTATTTCACCAAATATCTCTTTACAGAGCAAAAATCAAAAACTTTTTGTGATGAATAATGTCTCAATACCCACAGGAAATACTGAAAATGTATTGCAGAAGCAGAAAACATCAGTTTTACTTTTTTTGGTGGATAATTAACATCATTAAGAGAATAACCTTGAAATTTAATTACACAGTCAAAGGTTTAAGATACTTGACCTTTGACATTGCTTTATCACATAAATATTTGTGTCAAATGCCAAAGTGCAATACCCAAACAAGGGATTTTAAGGAAATGAATCCTTCATCCGGGAAGCATTTATTTAAGTTAATCAAGTTTTCCCTTTTCTGTATTTTTTTAATACATCATATGACAGCAGTAGACAGCAGATCAATAACTTCCAGTTTAAGATCAACCACAAGTGTTTTTGCTAATGTTGTTAGATGGATTTTGATAGATTTTTTAACGCTTGACATTTTTATTGAGATGTGAAAAATGCTGCTGAAACTTCAGACTATAAGAATATCTTGTGTAAATTTGAAAAGAAATCAAGAATTTACATTTTTGGCTATTTTTTCCCAGCAGCATAAGTGGTTGAAGTTATTTATCAACAACAAGGAGTGAAAAAAGCTTATGGTGAAAAGCTTTCACGGTGGAGCATATGTTCCATATAAGCTTAGAAATCACCTTGTAATCTTAGACCGAACTCGTTAGGATGTATCATTAAGTCAGACAATTATATTAATTTCCACAACTATTCACCATTTGCAAGTAGTCGCTGAGCAAAATTTTTCTCATTCTAAATATATCAATCTCCATCTGAAGTTCAAAAATTTGTGAGATAAAATTACTGCAACTCAGTTATCACACGGCAAATGCTTGTATTCAGCTTCTGTTCCTTTCAAAAAATAGTTCAAACTTGTGATGTTTGAGTGTATGCAATTGAATAAAATTCACTGCTGATATCTATCGGATATAATAGATATAATGTTTTCTACAAAAAACTTATTGATGAATGATGCAGCGAAACATTCTAAGTATTTCTATCACCAATACCGTCGCAAGCATTGTAGACATATTCAAAACTGTTTCCTGTACCAACACACAGTTTTTCTATCACTAGATCTAGCCCTTTCATTACCATATTTCATTTAAAATACACTGTCTTTGTTTCAATTGAATTTAAAGAGAATGAAGAATTTTGTAAAATAACTTTGTCATTTTTAAGCTGGTGCTTGGAACATTAACATGAAATTTTGATGTAGAGTTTTTATTTATTCTTTTTCTTTTTTTACTTTTATTTGTTTCAGTCATTTGACTGTGGCCATGCTGGAGCACCGCCTTCAGTCAAGCAAATCAACCCCAGGACTTATTCTTTGTAAGCCTAGTACTTATTCTATCAGCCTCTCTTGCCGAACCGCTAAGTGGCAGGGACATAAACACACCAGCATCGGTTGTCAAGCAATGTTGGGGGCACAGACACACAAACATACACACACATATATATACGATGGGCTTCTTTCAGTTTCTGCCTACCAGATCCACTCACAAGGCTTTAGTTGGCCCGAGGCTATAGTAGAAGACACTTGTCCAAAGTGCCATGCAGTGGGACTGAACCCAGAACCATGTGGTTGGTAAGCAAGCTACTTACCACACAGCCACTCCTGCGCCTAGATCATTTTAACAAAATAAATTTCTATCATAGAACCAGAGTCAGTCACAGGTGAGCTGGTATCAAAAGGTTGATGCAATTTACACAATTCCTAACCAGATTGTTCTAGGTCAATGTTTTTCTCCACCTCTTTGGAAATATTTTTGCCTGTAGTTCTTCCACACATGCTGTTCGCTGAAGTAGGTCTTCTTTCACTTCCAACTTAGCCTGTGTGATCACCTGCTACAGAGATTTGTCAGGTATCTCTAATGATTCATCAATAGCTTGAGAAATCCCTTTATCGTTCATTTGCACAGAATGTAGTTATTGATGTCTTTGATCACACAGTGGGATGAATGCTTTGATCAATGCTTTGAAAGTCATATTAGGGAGGACAGAAAATTGTGTGGAAACCTGTTTAATACATGAGTGCTTCTGTATATAAATTGGTGTGTTGAATTTGAATAGATGGACTTAGCCATTTAGTAAAGATCTATTAATAAAATGAATAGAAGATGTTGGTATTTTGATATAATTAAAAAATAAAGAAATTCTTAACTATGAATAAAGAGTTGATACCATCATTATCATCATCATGATCATTTTAGCATCCACTTTTCTGTACTTGCATGAGTCGGACAGAATTTATTTAGGCAGATTTTCTATAGTTGGATGCCCTTCCTGTCACCAACCCTCACCTGCTTCCTAGCAAGGTAATATTTCCCCATGACCAGACATGTTCTCATACAAAATTAGAAATGAATGACACTGCTTGCATGATTGTGACAATCATTTACAACAATCATGTGATGTCAAGACAAGGAGACAAACACACATTCATGGACACACATATAAAGATATATATACAATAGGTTTCTTTTGGTGTCTCTCTACCAAATCCATGCACTGAGCTTTTGTTGGCCTGGGGCCCAAGGTGCCTTGCAGTGGGTCTGAACCTGGAACCATATAAGCAAACTTTTTACCATATAGCCATGCCTGTACCTATACTAATGCTGCTTCCATTCCAAATATCTAATATATATATATATAATCTAGAAAATGGAGATGTAGCATTAATATAATTTATTATCTGCAAAATTCCAACATATTCTCTTACAGCTGTTTCAATTTAGCCTAAGAGATTAAATAACGATAATTAAATCATTGTGTTAGGCAAAATCTCATCAAACGTGTAGAAAAGATATAGCATTAGGTTATTAGGTGTCGTGTTTTCAAATCATCTCAGCAGACATATACATATGTATGTATATACACATTTGCATACATTCATTTATAATATTTATATATGAATATATATATATATATATATATACATGTGTGTATATATATATATATACACACACACACACACATATATATATGCGCAGGCATGTATATATATGTGTGTATGTATATGTATGTATGTATACACACATACATACATATACATGTGTATACAATACATACACCCATACACAATCATAAACGCAACACTAACTACTGCATTGCTATGTTTGGTGCTATCAGAACATCGCAGTTTTTCAGAAGATGACAAAAACAAAAAAATATAGGTTAAAACGTAAATGAAAGCATCACACACAAGATGCTATAAGTTACTGCTGGGGCATGACATGCCTTGCTAATTACCTGCTTGCCTGGCTCTATATGTAGACTGGTAGGTAGATATGTAGAGAGAAGAACGTGTTTCTTTACAGAAGTGAGAAAATAACACATACATACTCACCAGCATATTTCACATACAAACACACTCAAATATAAACACACATTCATACATACAGGTTAAATAAATACTTAAATATCAAATGGCTGGTATTTTTTCCAAGTTGTCTAATCACAACTAGAGATATCCATCAATAGGTGATTATCTCCCTTCGACTTCAACCCTTTCGTTACCCTATTTCTTTCGAAATAGGCAGCTTTTGTTTCACTTAATTTTAAAAATAATTAATAACATATTAAAATAGCTTTCTTTCTTAAGCTTTTTATTTGGCATGTAAATTAACTCAGAATTTTGATGAAGGATTTTAATTTAGATAATTTTAAAACATGAAGTTTGCATCAAAGAACCAGAGGCTGTTTTGTGTGGGTTAGTATTAAAAGGGTTAAGAATGTGGAATGGAAGAAAGGAATTAGCATGTTGTGCCATTCACTCTTTTACTAAAGATCACAAAATAAATATTCAGTTAGATGGAAAGTAATTCTTCAGAGTTCTTCAATGATAAACTTAATTGGCACTCAGCTTAACACTCCCATCTGGCTCTTGGGTGTCTTTATCAAGGTCCATTCTCTTGTAACAATATGAACCAGGTCCCCAGGGTGAATACATCAAGGTTTTTCCCCCTTTCCTTTCACCAGTCTTGGAGGCCATGCAAAAAGATCAGAGACACTACTCTTCCTGTTTTCAATAAGTCATCACAGCAAAAACTGTTCTAGCTTCCACAGTGTCAAAATGAGTTTCAATACATGCATGCATACACACACACACACACACACACACACACACACACACACACACACACACACACACACACACACACACACACATACATACATACATACATACATACATACATACATACATACATACTGGTATATCAAATATCATACAACATAAATTCTTGATTTATTAAAACTATCTTCACCTGTAGATGATGTTTTGCAGTCACTAAATGGCAAGTGAAATGAGCATCACATGACCAAGGGAGATAATCACAAGAATCAAGAATTCTTCAAGGTTGACAGTCAATTAAGAAAAAAAAAAAAGGACAGGTTTTTTGTCTGGAGATAAGAGGAGGACAGTTGTGGGCAGATGTTTCTGACAAACAGACATCAACAGCATAACAATTGTCCAACAATTGTTCGGCCAAAGAACATATATATATATATACATATACACACAAAAAGAGTAAAAAGTATTTATAGCTTTTATGGCCTAGGAAAATATACATTCACACACACATTCATATGTACAATGAACATCTCTCAGCTTCAGTCTACCAAATCTATTCACAAGGCACTGGTCAACCCACAGCTACAGTAAACCAAAACTATCTGGTTATCCCGTGAGCTACTTAACCACTTTGCCAAGTCTATTTCTAATTAATTTCTTTCTCTCAGTTAATATACTAATTTTCCTTGTTTACTTATTTACAGTATTGTATCTATTTAGTGATTTTCTTATTAGTATTTCAGAAGACACAGTAATGTCTGTTTCACTGAGAAGGTCTACTAACACTGAAACATGTCTGAAGTTACCTCCCATTCTAGCACAATGATTAAAAAATATTTCTTCTTGATCTAATTTTGTCTTTTTTTTTAATTATATTTTCACCATGTAAACATTTTTAATTATATTCTTTGTGTTCACCACTACATTAATTATGTTAACACTAATTTAATTATTAGTTTTCATGTCAGTGGCATATCTGAGTAATTAATCTTGGTGAATTATTTTTTCATGATGATGATGATGATGATAATGACATCAAAACAAAGTTCCGCTCCCTATTTCACAGATGAGTGTTTAATTGCAGACAGAACAATCAGCTAAAATACAATTTTCCACCCTAAAAAATATTTCTATTTTGTAAGAATTAACAATAATCACATAGCAGAATAACTAAAAGAAAAGCAAAAAAAAAAAATAAAAAAGAAACAGTTGTAGCTATAATTATAGTTTAGGATAAGGTAGGCCTTGATCCAGTTCTGTAGTCAAAGAGATCCAAGCTGTCTATTTTATTTATGTTTTTTTTTGCTGTTTTTTCTTTTCAGATATAGCAAGGATTAGATTACATAATGTGTCTGTCATTTTACAATATGACAGGGTGTACTTTGTGGGAGATTTAGCTGCTAGTTCTAACACTCTGAGTGACTATGTTGGGAAGTAATTTTGCTCTTAGTTGTATGGATCCAAAGCAACCTTTCTTGAGCAGACCCATGATTAAAATCACTCCAGCTGTGACCATGCTCTCTGTTTTTCCCCTAGACAAGGTACCTAAGACTACCATTATCTAATATGTTTTCCTATTTTTAAGTTATGTGTGATTGGTGTAAGCTTTGGTTTCTATTTCTAGTAGGTTGAACCCTTTAGCATTTTATGGTGCAACGTTCATTTCAGTTTTAGTTTTGTTTACATAAAAGATTGAATTTCAATTTAATTATAATGAATTTGAAATATTTGTAATGCTTTTCCTGTTAGGGAAAAAAATAAGATGTTTTTATTGATTGTGTAATAATTTTAGCAATGGAAGTGAGAAGTTAAAAGAGTAGAATGAGACTAGATAGAACCTTGTAAAACTCTCAGCATTAAAAGAGAAGAAACAAATGGAGAGAGAGAGAGAGAGAGAGAGAGATTAACAGATAGAGCATGTTATTTATGCTGTATTAGTTACATATATTAGTAGTGATACATTAACAAAAAAAAATAAAAACTAAACGACAATTCTAGCACTTATGGACTTGTCCAATAGTTTAGACCAAGAACAAATCCTGATTCAGCCTTGCCCATGTAATATAGTCACTGCCAGATCTATATCTATGTCATTCTCTCTCTATATATATATGTATTTGTGTGTGTGTATGTATATATGGACATGTATATGTTTATACATACATACATACATACATACAGACAGACATACGTATCTATATATATACATGTGCGTGTGTGTGTGTGTGTATATACATATGTATATATATATACATATATACATATATGTATATACATAAATATATATATATATATGATCTAACTAACATAAGTATTGAGTAATTTCTTCTCCTATTTCTGGTAACGGCACAAACATACATGTGTTCTTGAGTTTGCTTTGCAAACATGTGGTCTCAGGTTCAGTTCTACTGATTGGCACCTTGGGCAAGTGTCTTCTATAGCTCTGGGCCAACTAATGCTTTGCAAGCATAAATTAGCTAATGGAAACTATGTGGAAGCCTATCATATATGTATGTGTATGCATGTATGCATGTATGTATTTATGTATGTATGTACGTATCTATCTATCTATGTTTTCTTTTCTCTTTTCAATTTAGAATAAATTTTGACTGGCCACCAACTTGGTAACAAGGTTGTGAAGAAAATGATTTTAAACAAGCGTCTTGTTTCCTCCATCACCATTTAATGTCCAAGATATTCTACATATGACAGCATCCATAAAACACTATCAAAATGTTAAGGGCCCATGGTATGGTATAGCACAGCATATTACATATGGAGGTGCACTTACATGGGCAGGATTAACACTCAGAAGGTAATGGTTCCCTTTGTATTTTATCTTTCCAAAGCTGCTAAAACCAGTGAGAACAACCCAGACCAAATCTGTTAACCAGTAGAGGATGTTAATGATGACACTGATGATGATGATGATGGTGGGGATGGTTGTTGGTGATGACGATGATGATGATGGTAGTGGTGCTGGTGGTGGTTGTGGTGCTGGTGATGATGATGATGGTAGTGGTGCTGGTGGTGGTTGTGGTGATGATGATGATGATGATTCAAAATAGCATGAATAACAACTGCATCTCACACACATAACCTTAACTGTCAGAGTATATCTCACATAACACACCTTGACTTAGCACACAGCATAATCTCACACAATTATATCCTGTTAAACACACAGCATCTCACATAACATACCATGACAACACTTGGTAATTTATTGCAATCGTAGATTGCAGTCATGATGTGTACATCGTAGAATGTACTCCATCATTAATCTTAAACAAGTGTTTCACATCATTATTTGCATTAGGTCCCATTATAGTTTTCCAAAAAAATCATGCAACCCACCCTCAACAGACAGAGTTAGTATCTAGCACATAGAATATTTATTCATGTAAAAGTTGCATTATTCTTTTCATGATTTTTAACAGAAAAACTGGGGTATGAACTATACACGGAGCAATGCTAAGACTGTGACGAGAAAAAATTTCATACCAAGATTTAACACTAAATCAGAGGTGCAACTTAGGCTTGTGTATGACTTGTACACAAGTAAATACATTTCATTATATTTAAATGAAGTTTTAATTAAAATGCTATTGCAAGTTTTATTCACTTGTTACTTAAAACCCCATTCTGAAGTAATCCATGCCCCACTAAAATATTGCCAAACCCCACCAGTGAGCAAGTAGTCTAACTTAAGAAATATTGATCTAAAGTACTGAATGAATGACTTGTCTAGCTTATCGTTCCATGGCATGGTTCCTCTCAGAGGGAAATAGGTCTGCTTGCTCAATAGTAGCTACAATTGCACTAACAATTCATGCTAATTTCTAAATTTACAGAACAATGAAACCCCTTCTAAAAATGAGGAAATTATTATAAAATATATTAAAATGTATACTTGCATTTCAACACACAAAAGTTTTGAGTGAAGAGCTTTTAGGATACTTTCCTGTTATTCACAACCAATTTTAAAATTTTGACTCACAAAAGAATTAGTTAATATACTATTAAACAATCACTCAGTTCCTTGCCTTTTCCCTTCTCTGTGAGGTATTGATAGCCAATTCAAAAGTTCACTGATCAAGTATTACACCTGTCTCATCATTGCAATAGTTTATTAAGTAAATAATAAAAAAATGACTGTTGATAACAGGTAAATATCATTTTAAAAATAATACAAAGTACTATATTATACATCCTTCAGAATTTCTATGCTTCCTAAAATTTGCAAAGAGTACAGCTGAAACCACCCCTCTGATGTTTAAATGACTCATTCACTGTTTACTTCCTGTGCATTATTCTATATACAGTTGATGCACTTTTGGTTACTTTTTCTGATGAGTTGTAGTGCACCTGAGCACTGTATACAATAAGTTCATTATCATATGATATTGGAAAATAAGCTCGACTCCATGTAACATAAATCCTTTTGTCTTTCATATATGTTTATATTCTGTTTGATGATGTTGTATAGGATTACCTATAATGAATTAATAAAGACACTTACCTCTCGTATACCTCCTGTCGGTGTGCATGTAGTCATCACCTGATGAACAGAAAAAAGAAAAAACATGATATATTAATTGTCTTGAAATGTGAGAATATTAAATGAAAAAAACATAAGGCTGTGATAATCGTGCCTTGTCCAAAGATATTTTTTCAATATAGATTAAATAAAATGGTTGATTCCAACTGAAAATTAAAACTGTCACGAAACATTTGGCTATCTTCCAATCAGTCAGTTTTATAATAATGACTGTTACAACAAACAAATAGTCATTTTACAGTTGTTTCCAGGACATCATAGGAATATATTATATTGACTCTAGCTGTAGAAAAAACACCAGAATGAAGATCTTACATAGCTGTAACAAAGTTTTGGCTTAAAACAGAAAAACAATCTGGTCCTGAATACAATCCTTATTAAACAACACTGAACATTGAAAACCTGTAGGAACCAGTTTATTGTAGTCCCTATGATTCTAAACATTGCATACAACTTTAAAGAATCCTTATTATTTAAAGTCTCATCTGCATCACTTCTCCACATAGTAGCTTTCATTTTCTTTAGGTAGAAGGCAGTAGATTAGCTGAAATGATAGAGTGATGAACAGAATGCCTTGCGTTCTTGATTTATGTTCCTTTACATTTTGAATCCAAATTCCACAGAAGTCACTGTTACCTTTTGTCTTTCAGAGATCAATAAAATAATTGGCATCAGGTACTGGAATGAAAGCCCAGTTAAGTTCCTTTCTCAGCTTGTGGTCTTATGCCAATATTTAACCCATTAGCATTCAAATTACTCAGTCAAATGTTCCGAATTAATTATGTATTATCTTTTAGCTTCTAGATTTAGATGGTGTGATTATTTATTTTTAGAATAGCATTGTAGGGTAGATGGGAGAAGCCAGATCTGGCCAATTTGAGCAGAAAACAAGCAGAATATCTGGGCCTGTTTAAATGCTAAAAGGTTAAGCACCAAGTTTTCCCAGTCAAAAACCATCATAACCTTTGCAACTTTACCCACTCTGAAGAGAATATATCTTTCATAACCTCTCCAATTCTAAATTAAGTTAAACATAGAACATTACACTTGTCATTCAAATTGATCCTTTAAAGAAACAATCTTTGGAATTCAATACTTATTTCAAACTCATTTGTTTACAAAACCTCATAATGAATTTGTTCAAAGAGAATTTTGAATAAGTAATTAGGATGTTATGTATTAAGAGGCATATTAAATACGTATGTTATGTAGATGGATGACAGAAATAGAATTCCTAAAAATACACCTTGTTTAAGTAGCGGAACGGTTTTAAAACGACACTAATGGCCATGAAAGATGAATTGATTATTACTACTCAGAGAATGATTATAACTCTTAGAATAGTTCATATCTTACGACATGAATACATACAAAAATATACATATATACGTAAGTACAGGCGGCATGACAGTTTAGTTAAGAAGCTTGTTTTGCAACCAAATGGCTTTGGGCTCCATCCCACTGTGTGACACCTTGGGCATTTGCCTTCTACTATGGTCCTGGGCTGACCAATGTCTAATGAGTGAATTTGGAAGTTCATTGTGTGTATACATGTGTGTGTGTGTGTGTGTGTGTTTATCTGCCACCCCACTCTGCCAAACACCATCATTTGATGTCAGCAGTGTCATATAAAAGCACCCAGCACACACTGTAAAGTGGTTGGCATTAGGAAGGACATCAAGCCATAGAAACCATGCCAAATCAGACTGGAGTCTGGCACAGCCCCACCTGCTTGCTAGCTCTGGTCACCCTGTCCAACCCAAGGTGAGAATTCAGTTCATGACCCTTGATTTACAAGACATACATGACAGAGAGACAGAATTATTACAAATTAGATAGATGGTTATTAGAAAGGTAGACAGAAAGAAACAAACACACAGAACTAAGAGAGTTGATGCAAAATAAATAAATAAAAAAGAATAAAAAATGAATAAAAAGCCATTGTCCAGTAAACTGGAACATTTCCTGAAATCAATATATCATCTTTCTATACAACCCTTCCGCATTCTATCTAGAGAACTATAGAAATGTCTACTCACCAAATATCTATACAGTCTATTGTGCAAAATCTCTACAGAATTGTTTGACTTGCTATATATAGCAGCTAAATTTCACTCATATCACCTCTGCCATATTAAAAAGAGAACACAGTAATAATGCAGTCTTAGATTTCCTGAAAGAGTTGGGATGGTCACAACTGGAGTGTCTTTGATTATAGGTCTGCTCGGTCAGAGTTGAACAACAATAACAAATTGGAAGCTTTTATTGTTCATTGGCTTTGGCCATGCTGGGGCACCACCTCAATGAATTTTAGTTGTACAGATCAACCCCAACGCTTATTCTAAATCCTGGTACTTATTATATCCGACTTTTTCCAAACCACTGAGTTTCAGGAATGTAAACAAACCAACGCCAGTTGTCAAACAGTAGGGTAGTGGTGACAGTGATACACACACACACACACACACACAAACACACATATATAATGAGTTTCCAAGTTTCTACGCAATTTTCATCTAGCAAATTCACTCACAAGGCATCGGTCAGCCCATGACTATTGTGGAAGACATGATGACATTTGCCCAAGGTACCATGCAGTGGGACTGAACCTGAAACCATGTGGTCACAAAGTGAGCTTCTTAATCACACAACCATGCTGATGAAATTTTAGAAATATATTTGGGACCCTTTTCCTGTATTTGATGTTGATCTTGGGATTTGGACACTCTTTGGAAAAAAATTCAGGTGGTAGAACCAATGAGGAGAGCTATGTGGCCACTTGACCTGTTAGAAATTACAACCAAATCATAACATTCTACTATCATGAAAAGGGAAAGAAACTTTGGATGGTGTAGTCCTAGAGGCATTACATGGGAAAATGTAGGGGAGTTGGTCAAGATTGAAATGCTTCTGGTTATAGGTTTGCTAAATCATGGCTGACCGGCAATTAAGCAATGACAAGAAGCCAAAGTTGGAGCCTGTGTAAGATTACTTGACCTGCTAGAGATACCAGCCTAATCATATTTTGCCATCTCACAAAAACAAAACAAGAATAGTATGGTCTCTGATATACTATGTCTAAAAATAAAGATAAGATAGTCAAGGCTGGAGCAACTTTGATCATAGACCTGCTATTGAAGTAGGATCATCCACAGCACAACAATAATAGCAACAAATAGGGTGGGGGGTGTACAGAGAGATCTGAGTAGAAAAAGAAGAAGAATAAAGGAAAACTGTGGGGTTGGGGTGGAGGTTTGGAAGTAATAAAGGCTGCTGGGTTAGATTCAAGAATAAAGAATGTTGAGATATGAAAACATTCTTTCTCTTTACCTCTCTGTTATTGGCAATCATCCTCCTTCCTTTTCACACATACTGAATAAATAAGCATTAATTAATTAATATCCCCAAATACAAAGAAATAAAAATAAAATAGACACAATGGGAATAGTTCAAATTGAAACAGAGTGGAACACTGTGGAAATAAGGAGAAGGCAATATATTTATATCATCAATACTGAATAGGTGCATCATTTGAAATGGTCTGCAAAAAGCAAAAAGAAAATGTTACAAAAACCAAAGCGGTTTGTCTGTGTAATGTACAAAGGGCTGTTGTAATTAATTCACTAATGAAAATATTTATTAAATAATTAGATCTATATAGTTAAATATATCATTTATTGTGGGTGTTGGGAATTTCAGGGTTTCAAAACTGACCAATGGTTTCACCTCAGGGAAAGAAGAAATCTTTGGATTGATTTAATTAAATATACAGGCTATACATTAAAAAAAAAAAAAAACAGGAAGAAAAATGTATGTGTGTGTGTGTGAATGTATATAAGTGTTTTGGTATGCAAAGAGTTTAGTCATGTTTTGCTATAAATGAATAAATGCATATGTGTGTGTGTGTATTATTATTATTATATATGCATGTATTTATAATTCTTCTGGGATCAGTGGAGCTTAGGCAAAAAATAAAGCTATAAATGATGGCATGGAAATATTGGGGTAAATATACC
>NC_043004.1:106053824-106058824 GCF_006345805.1 Octopus sinensis | reverse complement strand
CAGGTATTACTGTTGCTATTTCTTGCTTTGTCGGATATGTTTTATAAATAGATTTGTACAGGGATGAGAGATATTTTGTTGATATATATCTGTGTGTGTGTGTGTGTGTGTGTGTGTGTGTGCAGGCATGGTTGTGGGTTAAGAAGTTTGCTTTGCAGCCATGTGGTTTTGAGTTCATTTCCATTCCATGGTACCTTCTACCATAGGCCTAGGCTGACCAATGTCTTGTGAATTTGGTAGACAGAAACTGTGTGGAAACCTGTTGTGTGTGTGTGTCTTTTTGTCAGTTTGCCACAATACATCCCACTGCTTGACAACCAGTGTTGGTTTGTTTGCATCCCTGTAACTTAGCAGTTTGCCAAAAGAGACCAATAGAATAAACACCCGACATAAAAAAAAAAAGATACCATAAGTACTTGGGTCAATTTGTTTGACTGGGACCCTTCAAGAAGGTGTTCCTGTATGGGCGTTGTCCAATGACTGAAACAAGCAAAAGATAAAACGGAAAGCTGTCATTGACTGTAGCATTGAGCGATGTAATCTGTGAGATGATGGCTTTGGTTGGACAGTTTGACAACACTGCTCAATGCCTACTTCAACATGGTTCCTATGGTTGGATGGCTTTCCCATGGTTTTTTTTTCATGCCACCAGTGCTAATGAGGTCACCATACAGCTTGCAAGACTACAAACCATGGGAGAGGTGGCCATATGTTAGAAGATGAAGTTATTAAAATACAAGAAAAGGGGGACAGAGCAGAACAGGTTTCTTGCTGTAGGGGAGCTACAGGGCTACTCACATTTTAGAAGGAAGAGAGTGGATGATTAGAGTGGAGCTTTGAAAAGATAGAAATAGTAGTAATGAAATGTCTGGGTGGACCCTCAAGACACAAGGTGAGTAGAAGTGAGTGAGAGAAAATCAGGTGAAGAAATAGCTGATTGACAGAAAATTCTGAGAAGATTAAGCTGATTGGTGCACATCAGTGACAAAACCTAATTAGCCAAAGTAAAATGGTGCTAACAACTACGAGGGCAGAGTAAAACACTAAAATATCATCATCATCATAATCATAATCATCATCATTTTTCATCCACCAATCCATACCAGCATGATCAGACAGAATTTTCGATGGCCGGATGCTTTTCCTGTTTCCAACCCTCACCTGTTTCCAAACAAGAAGATGATTTCCCTTGGTCAGACATTTTTTTCACAGAAGACTACAAACGAACATCTTTGTATTATAGTGATGTTCATTTGCAACCATCACATGATCTCAAGGGCAAGGGTACACACACACACACATGGGTAGAAATGTAGAAACTATTAACAGTACTCTGACAAATTTCTTATGTGTCCCATGTAAAATACTGATAAAATATGAAATATTGAAGGGACAGAACTCAACATATCAGTGTTGACTGTTGACAAAACCCAAGTGATAAACGTAATAACAAAAAACCAACATCTAGCAATGCTAATCAGTATTCTGTAAATAAGATGGGCAAGGCAGTGAGCTGAAAGAATTGTTAGCATGCCAAGCTAAATGCTTAGCATCATTTTGTCTGTCTTTATGTTCTGAGTTCAAATTCTGCTGAGGTTGACTTTGCTTTTCATCCTTCCAAGATCGATAAAATAAGAACCAGTGGAGCACTGAGGTTGATGTAATCGACCAGCCCCCATCCCCCGATATTGCTGGCCTTGTACCAAAATTTGAAACCAATAAATAAGATGGAAAATATGTGAAGGTGGAACAGAGAAATAAAAATGAAAAATTTCCGGAATGATTTGTCAGGAAATAAACTTTGAGTCAGTTATGAAATTCTTCTCAGTTTTGAGGGAAATGACAAACGCTATAAATAAATTAGAGGAAAAGTTTATTTTAAAGAATGTTTTCAATCTACAATAACAGAATTCTAATCTAGAATAACAGTTATTTGAAGTATATTGGCTAGATATTTAACACTTTGAAGTGATTTTTGGCTTTTGTATATTAAAAGATATTTGCAGCCTTAATTGTTTGAGCCCATTTACGATCTACCCTCATCTTTGAGGTTGTAAAGCTACACTCACAGTATTCAGTTTCTCTCTATATAGAAGTCTCTCTATTTATTCTTGCAAGAGGCCATACATATTATCTTTTTTTTATTAAAGGTACAAGGCCTGAATTTACTGGGAAGGGGCTAATCAATCACATTGATCCCAGTGCTCAAGTGGTACTTATTTCATTGACCCCAAAAGGATGAGTGGCAAAGTCGACCTTGATAGAATTTGAACTCAGAGCATAAAGTCAGAAGATATGCTGCAAAGCATCTTGTCCATCATCCTAATGATTCTTCCAATCTTCACACGTGGGACGAAGTCGAACGTGTTATTCAAGGCCTCGATGTCAACAAGGGTCACGGCCCTGATGGTATACACCCACGGTCATTCCAAAAAGCTCTATCTGCGACGATTTCATCTCAATCGAAGGAGAGGGGCTTTCTCCATCCGGGTTGCACATCTGTGGAGTAAGCTGCCGGACGAGATGGTGAAGATGCTGACGACCGCTCGGTTCAAAGTCTCCCTTGACCTCAAGTGGCCTGAACTCTTTACATGAACACCACCCTGTACATAACTCCATGTCCCCCTACATGGCCTTGCTTTTTGCTTTTTGAGCCAAAAAATTAACTAACTAACTAACTAACTAACATTTAGCTGTCCATTCTTTGGTTTGATCTTTAACAATTCAGTACATTTTACCTAATTTATTTGTCCTAAAACTTTCCATTTTTTAACGTCTCTTGTTAATTCATGTGGCTGTGTTATTTCCAATCACATGGATACAAGTTCAGTCCCACAGCATAATTACAGGAAACCTTTTGTGTGTGTCTGCATGTGTGGGTATTTGTGTCTTGTTCTCTTGACATCATATTATGGTTGTAAGCAGTGCCATTCATTCCCAGTGTCCCATGGATATCTCTCCAGCCAAGGAGAAATATTATCCGTCTTCAAAACAGGTAATGCTTGATAAAAGAAAGGGTGTCCAGCCATAGAAAACCTGCCTCAGTGAATTCTATTTGACCCATGTAAACATGGAAATGTGGATGATAAAATGCTGCTGCTGCTGCTAATATCTACATACATACATATGTATATATATATATAGAGACACACATATATATAAATACACACACACATTGTACATATGTATGTATATATATGCCTATACATCTAAGTTTACTTTGCAACCAAATGTTTTTGAGTTTAATCCCACTCCATAGGACCTTTGGCAGGAGTTTCCTGCTATAGTCCCAAGTCAACCAATATCTTATGAATATATTTGGCAGGCCGAAACTGAATAAAGCCTGCTAAGTGTGAATGAATGAATGTGTGTGTGTGTGTGTGTGTGTGTATGCACTCATACACACACATTTATGTATACATTTATGTGTACGTGTGTATGCAAGTGCATGTGTGTGTGTATTCATATCTCTTTGTCTTGACATCACCTGCTGAATGTTAACAAACAAACATCTCCACCAAATAAACAGCAGCATAGATTTGCAATCAGCCATGAAGACATGGCTGGCCATTCTACTGTTTGGTGTTCAAAAGGATGCAAGGATATATTAACTTGCACGGAACCAGGGGAAGGTCGATGACAGGAAGATTAGCCAGCTATAGAAAAATCTACTGCAACAATTATACCCTGATCCATGCAAGCATGGAAAATTATATGTTGATATGAATATGACGATGATGATGATGAAGATGATGATATTTATGTGTGTATGTATGTAAGTATCATCATCATCATCATCATTCAACATTCGCCCTCCATGCAAGCATGGGTTGGACGATTCGACTGAGGACTGGCGAACCAGATGGCTGCACCAGGCTCCAATCTGATCTGGCAGAGTTTCTACAGCTGGATGCCCTTCCTAATGCCAACCACTCTGAAAGTGTAGTGAGTGCTTTTACGTGCCACTGGCACGAGGGCCAGTCTGGCAGTACAGGCAACGGCCACGCTCAAATGGTGCTTTTTACGTGCCACTTGCACAGGAGCCAGTCCAGCGTCACTGGCAACGACCTCGCTCAAATGTTTTGTTCACATGCCACCAACACAAGTGCCAGTAAAGTGACGCTGGTAACGATCATGCTCAAATGGTGCTTTTTACGTGCCACCGGCACGGAAGCCAGACAGCTGCTCTGACAGTGATCCCGCTCAGATGGAGCTGTTAGCGCCCCACTGGCACGGGTGCCAGTCATCGAATTTGGTTCAATTTCATTTCACTTGCCCCATATATATATATATATATATATATATTATATAATATATATATATATATATGTATATATATATATATATATATATATATATATATATATATATATATATATGTATATATATATATGTATACATGTATATATACATATATACATATATATATATATATAATATATATATATATATATATATATATATTTTGATATATAATGCTTATACATACATAATTTATGTAACAATTAGTCATACTTGACTTTTTTGCAGTTCTTTGTATTTATAACATTCGGAATTTTTTATGGCTTTTATGGTGCCTGGCTTTAAAGCAACGACAATACAATTATATATTAAGATGTTTGCTTTGCAAAGTAACATGACAAAGCATTTTTAATTGTGCAATAAAAATAACAGAAACTACTGCTACTCCTAATAATAACAACAACACTCCTTTCTACTATAGGCACAAGGCCTGAATAATAATTGTTACAACAACAACAACATCAATAATAATGATAATGCTAATAATAATAATGATTTCCTTATTATGTACAAGGGTTTACATGAAGGAAAACATTATGGAGAGCACAGGACAAGACAAAAAAAGGTGTGTGGATGTGTGTGAGTGTGTAGTCGTGAGGGTTTTGTGTGTAAACAAGACTAATAGAATTAAAAAAAAAGGATAATTATAATAATAAGAATAATAATGATAATTATGATGATTCTATCTAATTTTGGCA
>NC_043004.1:106046324-106048824 GCF_006345805.1 Octopus sinensis | reverse complement strand
GCCAAGCCTTGGACGAATTTTAAAGATGAGCAATGTTGATGGAATATTTTCCACATCATACAGATGATATAGATCTCACAGCGGCGGTGGAGGGAGCAAAGCCTGAGCTTTTTGAGTCGATCCCAATAATCAGGCTTGTCATGTCATCCTCCACAGACCTCCGCCAAGCAGCTCATTTTAAGATAGATACGAGAATAAAATTACTAATAGAGAAGCGAAAATAAACTTTGGAAACAGCAACGCCACCATAGGTTACGTGGAAACGATGAATGTGTTTTCAAAGAACGTAACATTTTAATACTTCATGTAAAGTAAATATAGCAAATGAAAAATCCTTCAAGAATCCATAAAAATTCCCGGATCACTACCAAAATTTCATCATCTGTCTCTTGTGTCATTACCAATTTTTCCTGCAAGTTTCATCAAATACCATCCACAACTTTTTGAGTTATTTTGCACACAGACGTACAGACAGAGGGATAGCAGGACAAACCAACGCCGATGAAAACATAACCTCCTTCCTTGGCGGAAGTAATAATATTTCATTATAAAACATAGGATTTTTGTAAACGCTACATGGCTATAGAGGTCCTGTAGAGCTCAATACAAATCAAAGGGGTCCATTGGCAAAAAATTGCTGAAATCATTGTTCTAGACAGAAGACAAAGCTCAAAGAGAGGGACCAGAGAATAGTGAAACATTTTGTCTCAAAACCATCGACTTATGGCAACAAAAGGGATAGCAGAGCTAACCCACTGCCTTGCCAACCCTGTATCAACCAAAGTCATTTATCATGAACTCCATAAAGCTAAATACCAAGGAAGCCCGTTTGCAATTGCTAAACCACTGATAAATGGAAAAATAGTTTCTAGACTATCAGAAGTGTTCGATGGGTCGTAGACTTTAGCGTTATAGGCCCTGAGACAAAGCAAGTCACAAGATACATTAAGCTTTTAGACTTGTGGGTGCTCTAGGCAACTGCCCATGGTGCCTATACTTAAAAAAGGATAATGCTCCTTTGCAGGTCATATAAAGCCAGTTTGTGTGGCATATACATCCCCATTCGATATGACGCTGGTTTGTCGCAAGATTACTCATTTTCGCCAGTTGAGTGGACTGGAGTAATGAGAAATGAAGTGTCTCCCTGTCTCTCATTGCCTGGTCCAGGAATCAAAACCACAACCCAATCCTGAGCCCAACATCCTAAACCACTAAGCTTTTTTCTCACTGTAGGTCCCGATCCTTCAGTGGGTCACGACAAAAAAGAAGGAAGGGGAAAAAAGCAAGTGGGTGTAAAGTGCAGAATATAAACCACCGGTTTTTCAAACTGTCGGCTCCCGATCTTTCAGTGGGTCGCAACAAAAAAGAAAGAAAGAAAAAAAAAACGCAAGTGGGTGCCAAGTGCAGAATACAAACCAGCGTTTTTCAAACCGTAGATCCCGGCCCTTCAGTGAGTCGTGCCCAAAAGTTTGAAAAACGCTGCACTAAGCCATGCACCTCCGCTCTATTCTTCAAGTCAGCCCTAGAACACACAAACATAACTAGCCGCTCTAACCATACACACACATCCTTATATACACAGCTGCATATATATGCAGATATCCACTTGCCTTGGATGGTACTATGGTGGTGGTATTAACTTTATTGGCCTTTTGTGAAATGACACATTTTAATATATTGAACTGTTTAATATATATGCCTGCATTGAGTGTGAGTGTGTCTATTGTGGTTTCTTGATGTTGGTTGAGGAGCTGTGGAGTTCAATATGGAACATTATTGTGTTTGTTGATGTATATTGATTGTTGACGTATATTGATTTATATTGTTTATATTGTATTATTGTGTATATATATATATGTAAGAATATGAGTATGTATGCACTCATATTTATATTTATTTGTAAATTATTTAGAGTTTGTACTCATACTTGCATTAGAATCTCTGAAGAGGCCGTAAGATATTCTTGTTAATGTCTCATTTATACCTGCATTATATGGCTAATAGGTTAAATGAGACATACCTGTCTTCATGGCCGAAACAGCTGTCAGCTACAATGTAAATGTATTTTTATGTCTTGTTATATTTATTTAGTTATATCTTACCATATTGATTGTAATTATTGTACTGTATTAATGTGTAATATCATTGCTATTGTGTAGTGTTTTAATAAAGTATATGATTTGGTATTATCTGATGGTTGATGATTGATTTAGATATATTTCTCCATTTTCTCATTTTGTATTATATATATATATATATATATATATATATATATATATACATAAATTCATACATACAGTTCTTTGCATTTTGAAGCATTTTTAATTCCTTTCAAATAATATTTTGAACACATGCAAATCCTGATTAGAAAGATTGTAGAAATGGTTTCTTCTTGAATTTAATTGTCATTGATCTCTTTACCAATCTTGGTTGGTGTGTGCTTAATATCTCTTGGAAGTGTTAGGCTGGCATATTGCCTGAAGAAATGTTACTGTTAAAC
>NC_043004.1:106033824-106041324 GCF_006345805.1 Octopus sinensis | reverse complement strand
AAGCGTTAAATATAACCATGAAATGTAATTGTTTGTAAGCTGTAAATCTAGTTATGAAATATAAACTCTAATAAGCATTAAATATATACATGAAATATAAACTATTTATAAGCATTAAATAAAATCATGAAATATAAGCATGATGGATATGAAATGTGTAAAGATTATGCTGGCAATATTGTGAATTGATTTGTGTTAGAATTAGCCGATTAATTAATTAATACAGAATGCAGAAGTAAGAGAACCGGGTGTGAAGAACTGGTAAGTCGACTGACTAAGACCGAGACCGAAATCAAAAGGCCACCACCACTGCCATTAAATAGCAGAGCTGCCACCACCACCACCGTTATTCAAATAAACCAGTGACCTTACCTTTTTGCCGTTAACCTGAATGGTAATTTCCATTTTGTTTGATGTCAACATTTGTTACTGTAGCAGAGAAAGACACATAAAGAGACAATGATGCTTCCCTTGAAGAATGACAAGTTCTGAAGTATTTTACACACAGATTCTTTCTTTCTTTCTTTCTTTCTTTCTTTTTTTTCTTTCGATGTCAAAATGTAATAATTTTCCAAAAACAAAAATTTACTTATCTTAAAAAAAAAAAAGAAAAGGAAATAACAGGTTATCCGGAGGTTTGAGATACAAGTTTGAAGAGAGAGAGAAAATAAGGGAAACAGACTACAACAAGCAACAGTGTGTGTGTGTGTGTGTGTGTTATTTCTTTTTTTTCTTTCCTTCTCTCAGTGAAACGAAATAGAAGGAATGCGCTGCTTCCTCTTCTTCACTTGCTCCACCTTCACTGCATTCCTTTCTCTGATGCAGACCAAGAGGTGTGTTTCTGCCCACATTTGCTGCTCTGGCGTCACCAGCTTGCTGGAACCTTCTTTCATTATTTATTTACTCAATTATTTGCCTGTTATTTAGGCTCTAATTACTATACACAACTTACTGAAACAGCACACACACACACATATATATATACAGATATATATATATATGCACATATATACATACATATAAGTTCTGCATAATTAAACCTAGTCTATGTGTCTCTGTATCTCTTTTGTTACTGTGTAGCTGTATATCTGTTACTCCTGGTACTAATTATTATTCATCCGTTTAGTAATCTATTTATACAACTATGTAGTGGCCCTAAAGTTTTTAACTTTAAACCCAAAGAATAACAAGCAGTTAACATAAACAGTGAAGTAGGTTATTCACAACAGAGCTGACTCTGTACTTTCTAAGACCCTCTTTATTTCTAAAAGTATATTTACAAAATTGTAAATGAAATACCTTTATGAAAAACATATTTATTATTAACATTCAAACAAGAACTTCATCTTTTGGGGATTAAGGGCTTCCTTATCTATTTCACCCTTTAGCATTCACGTTCAGATTACTCTGTCGAATGTAATGCTTATTTATTCACATTGTCTTGCATTAATCATGCTTTATCACATAGCTTCGAGCTTTTGATGAAGTGATTGTTTATTTCTAGAAGAACATTGTAGGGTAGGTGTGAGGGGTTGGATCTGGCTGTTTTGAACATAAAACAGGGAGAATATTTTGGAAAGATATGGCCTGCCTAAAAGCTTTGGGGTTAAAGTTCTGTTTTTCTATTTCTTAATCTGTGTGTGTGTATGTGTGTGTGTGTGTGTGTGAGAGAGAGAGAGAGAGAAGATAAAGAAACAGAGACAGAGAGACAGACAGATAGACAGACTCACACAACACACACACACACACACACAACACAGAGCATGTGTACAGAGACTCAAAGGACATCAAATAACTTGTTTTTACACATTTTCTTTTACTTAATTCTATAATTATAATGACCTAAATCTTTAAGTAGCATTTTGCTGCTCTTTCTCTCTCAATGTGCACCTATGCACACATTCACACGGCTACGATCGTCTGTATATGTGGGGGGGGGGGGGGTGCATGTGTGTGTGTGCGTGCATACATTTATATATAAAAATGCATCCATTTGTGAACGGATGCATATGCTTTTCTTGACACATACACAAAGTAAGCACTAATCAAGTTGTCAAAAAGACATCATACATAAACATATTCATACAAGAATATACACATGCATATACATACACAAATCATTTGTAGATACATATACACACAGACATATTATTGTTATTATTATTATTATCATGAAAGTGATGAGTTTGCTGAACTGTTAATGCATTGGACAAAATGCTTAGCAACATTTTTTTCCAGCTCTTTACATTCTGAGTTCAAATACTGCCAAGATTGACTTTGCTTTTCATCTTTTCAGTACCACTTGAATACTGAGGTTAATGTAATTGTTTTATTCACCCCCTAAAAATTGCTGGTTTTGTGCTAAAATTTGAAACCCTTCCTTTCAGGGTTGATAATATAGACCTATAGTAGAAAGGATTATTATTATTATTATTATTATTACTATTCATGGTATGCATGGATGTTTTACATTCAGAATCAATGTCCTTAATACTGGGCCACAACCAGGTTCATTAGACAACAAGGACCTTTCTTACAATCTTTGCTCACTTTGCCTTTCATCCCTTTTGGGGTCAATAAAATAAATACCATTTGAGTAATAGGGTTGATGTACTTGCCCAGCCTATACCCGACACTAAATTTCAGATCTTATGTTTATAGTAGAAAGGATTATTAAGTAGAAGTTATCTAACACGAATTGACTAATTATGTCTTATTTTGGAAATTGTTGTTCACATCTGACCAAGAGCAATGGAGTAACAAAATAGCTTTGCAGCAGATATCAGAAAACGCAAAAGCTGATATTGCTCTAATGAAACAGTTACAAAAACTTTAGCCAAAAATCAATAAGACATCAAAACTAGTAAAGTGGTCTCCTTTTGGAGTTGGCCGGTCTTTTGATGCTTCACCGTTGATCATATGCTTAACCTCCTCTGACCATGTATTCCTGCACTATCAATGGTTCTCGACATTTCCTTTACAGAACATCAAAAGAGCTGATTCTTTCCTTCACACCAAAGAAAACGATTGTGTGTGTATCCACCCATCCATCTCTACGTACATACATACATACATACATACATACATATATACATATATGGCATAAAAACTATAGTGTCATCTTACACAATGTATTTATATATATATATATATATATATATATATATATATATATTTACACTTACTTATAAATATCTTATATTTTTACTTCTTTCAGTCTTTAGAGTGCGGCCATGCTGTGGCACCACCTTGGAGAATTTTAGACGAACAAATTGACCTCAGAATATATTTTTCTTTTAAACCTGGTTCTTATTTTATTTGTCTCTTTTACTGAACTGCTAAGTTAAGGGTAAGGTAGACTCACCAACACCAATTGTCACTCAGTGAAGGGAGGATAAACACACACACATGTGCGCGTGCACACACACACATGTGCGCGTGCACACACACACATGTGCGCGTGCACACACACACACACACTTTTATTTGTTTCGGTCATTTGACTGCGGCTATGCTAGAGCACCGCCTTTAGTCAAGCAAATCGACTCCAGGACTTATTCTTTGTAAGCCTAGTACTTATTCTATCGGTCTCTGTTGCCAAACCACTAAGTTATGGGGACGTAAACACACCAACATCAGTTGTCAAGTGATGATGGGGGGACAAACACTGACACACAAACATAAGCATATATATGTATATATATATATATATATATGATGGGCTTCTTTCAGATTCCATCCACCAAATCTATTCACAAGGCTTTGGTCAGCCTGAGGCTATAGTAGAAGATACTTGCCCAAGGTACCATGTAGTGGGACTGAACCCAGACTCATGTGGTTAATAAGCAAGTTACTGACCACACAGCCACTCAGTATCAGCATCATTATCAGTGCACAGGTGTGGCTCTATGGTTAAGAAGTTCACTTCCCAATCACATGGTTTTGGGTTCAGTTCCACTGCATAACACAGTTGGTGTTTTTCCTACTGCAACTCCAGACCAACCAAAGCCTTGTGAGTGGATTTAGCAGACAGAAACTGAAAGAAGCCCAATGTGTGTGTGAGTGTGGGTGTATATACATGTGTGTGTATGTGTGCATGTGTGTTTTAGTCTCCTTGTGTTGACATTAAATGGTTGTTATAAACGAGGGTCACTGTTAAACAAGCAATATAATTCCTTTTAAATATTCTTTAAAAGCATTTGTCCACGGAAGTATTACCCTGCCTGGAAACAGGTAACAGGAAGGGGGTTCAACTGTAGGGAATCTGCTTTAATAAACTCTGTCCTACCCATGCCAGTATGGAAATGTGGCCAATAAAACAATGATGATGATATGTATGCACCACCCACACAAAACATACGGGTAACTTTGTAAATACACACATACATACACACACACAAATATACATATATATGCAAACACATATGGGTAACTTTGTAAACACACACATACACATATGCACAAATATACATATATTTGAAAACACACATGGGTAACTTTGTAAACACACACACACACACACACACACACACACACACACACACACTCATACATACTCGCACATATATTTGCCTACAATATACCGATTGTAAACACCTGTCTTCATTTAAAGAATGCAATATTAGATTATAAAGCTAGTTGAATTTAAAGGAAAAAACGAAAATTAAAAGCTGAAATTCTTACAGAAATATCTTTGTTTGAAATACATCACTGTAAGAATATGAACTCTTAATTTTGCTCACATACACATACACACAGATTATATATTGGTTCCATGGTAAAATGCATCTAGTAAACTTTGTAAAATGGATGGTGTTAGGAGAGGCATCCAGTTATAAAACCCATGCTAAAAATTAGAGGGAGATAACTCTAGAAAAGATCCATCCAACATATGCAGCATGAAAAGTAGATGTAAATTTTTTTTTTATGACAGTATATCCTGGGGTCTTCTTCAGTCAAACATCAACACAGAATCTACTGCTAAATGTATGGAAATATAGATGCAGATACATGTATAGTTAAGCCAAAACAATTCAGATGCAACCTAATTTTTAAATCTTAAACAGGTGAGTTCAAATTATATTTTAAAACTATTTAACAAAAACGATTGAAGTAAGTATCCATAACATTTTTTCAGGCAAATATTGGTGTAGTTAATGTTTAATTTCAGCTTCTGTTGCTTGATATCTTTAGAGAAAACATGGACAGAGATGGAAATTGAGAAAACTACCATCCTGGGAAGGTGCAGAATGTGTATAAGGACAAGTACAGTAGGGGCAATAAAAAAGAAGGCACATGTATTAAGAAGGCTTGAGCTAAGAGGATATGCAGCCTGTAAGATAAAGTGGGTAGAAACAGGGCCTTCTTAACAATATTTTAGGCCACCAGGTATATTAGTCCCTAAAGTATTCATCTATTGACGGCTTACTACCATAGACATAGATCAGAATTTAGCCCTTATGACTGTGAGGCCCCTGGGTAACTATCCCTTGTGCTCATGCTTTTAGATGGCACAGGGTAGAAGCTTTTGTAATATCAGTTTCTATAAGGTCAGCAATTTCTGAGGAAGGCATAAGTTGATGACATTGATCCCAGTACTCAACTGGTACTC
Organism: Octopus sinensis; assembly: GCF_006345805.1. Classification (NCBI taxonomy): domain Eukaryota; kingdom Metazoa; phylum Mollusca; class Cephalopoda; order Octopoda; family Octopodidae; genus Octopus; species Octopus sinensis. The sequence goes on along the minus strand of NC_043004.1, from coordinate 106,035,713 downwards.
ATTTTATCAACACTGAAAGGATGAAAGGCAACCCCAGTACGGAACTGGTACTTAATCTATCGACCCCGAAAGGATAAAAGGCAAAATCAACCTTGGTAGAATTGGAACACAGAATGTAAAGATGGACGAAATACCACAAAGCATTTTGCCCGACATGTTAACAGTTCTGCTCACTACATGATGTAATAGTAGATGGCAGAAACGTTAACACACCAGGTGAAAGGCTTAGTGGTATTTCGTCTGCTGCTATGTTCTGAGTTCAAATTCCACCGAGGTCGACTTTGCCTTTCAGCTTTTGGGGTTGATTAAATAAGTACCAGTTATGCACTGGGGTCGATATAATCGATTTAATCTGTTTGTCTGTCCTTGTTTGTCCTCTCTGTGTTTAGCCGCTTGTGGGTAGTTAAGAAATAGGTATTTTGTCTGTCTTTAAGTTTTGAGTTCAAATTCCACCGAGGCCGACTTTGCCTTTTATCCTTTTGGAGTCGATAGATTAAGTACCAGTTGTGTATTGGGTTGATCTAATCGACTGGCCTCCGCCATAAAATTTTGGGCCTTTTGGCAGAATCATTATTATGCAGAGCAAAATGCTTAGCAGCATTGTGTCTGCTTTTACGTTCTAAGTTCAAATTCTACCAAAGTTGACTTTGCATTTCATCCTTTCAGAATTGATAAAATGAGTACCAGTTGAACACCGGGGTTGATGTAGTCAACTTATCCATCCCCTATAATTGCTGGACTTGTGCCAAAATTTGAAATCACTATTAGTTGAAGAGGCAAAATAGAAGAAACAGATTGTTTGCAGGTTTGCAGTGTGGCTTGTTGGCAAGTCATTGAATACAGTCATACAGTTATACAAACGGTAAATCATCTAATTAGTCATTCAGTTATACAGGTAACAAACTGGCACAGTCATTAGAGCATTGGGCAAAATGCCAAATCTCTACTCTATGAGATCAAATTCTGTGGGTTTCAACTTTGCTGTTCATCTTTTCAGGGTCAACGAAAAATGTACTAACCCAGGATGTTGAACTGGTGGTGGTAGTGGTGCCACTGCTGCTACTGCTGCTGCTGCTGCTGCTGATGATGATGATGATGCAAATATGTTGGACCGAATATCTTGTTGTATTTGTTTAGGGTATAGCTTTCAACACCCAGATTCCTCTCACAAGCTATTTGTCAACTACTGTAGAAGACGTTTGTCCAAAGTGCCACACAGTGAGATTGAACTTGCAATCACGCAGTTACAAAGTGAACTTTTTGTCTACACATCTATGTCTGTGCCTCTGTGCCTAAATCATAATCCATCTGCAGAAATGTGAAAGCATGCAGGGCTGTCTGATGATTGTGCTACTGCTGGTGCTGAAGATGATGATGATGATGATGATGATAACAGAGATGGCCATCATTGTCGTCATTGTCATCCTCCCTCCTCCCTTCTCCTTCCTCTCCTTCTTCTTCACTTGCTCATCATCTTTGATGATTTAAATGTCCACAGGATCTTCTATTAAGCATGGGTTGGAGAAATATGTTGTGTTTGTCCAGGGTGGAATCTCTTTCTTCCTCATACTTTCGACACCCACAGAATAGCCGGGTGTTGGGGTGTAAACAAATACATTTCATGGAAATTGAACCACCCCTAACTGCTTAGTAATTACAACACACAACATTCTATGACTGGCAGAGTGTCTACCTATGTGAGTGAGTTGATGTATATACATGTGATGAATGTGAATGTACTTTATATATATATATATATATATATATATGTATATATATATGTGTGTGTGTGTATGTATGTATAGTACAAGCACACATGTACAAGGATATGTTGTGAATGGATATAAGTACGACTGAGGGAGAAAATCAGAGTTAGAGAAGAAGATAGA
>NC_043004.1:106011324-106028824 GCF_006345805.1 Octopus sinensis | reverse complement strand
CGTTTACAGGAGCTGGCGAGGCAGAGGGATGCATCAGGCTCCAGTCATTTGTTTTGGTTTGGTTTCTATAGCTGGAAGCCCTTCCTAATGCCAACCACTTTACATTAGGATGTACTGGGTACTTTTTTATATGGTACCAGCATCAGTGCTTTTTACATGACATACAGCTCTCTCTCTCTATATATATATATATCCAGCACTATGTCTTTCTCCATTTCAAAGTTAAGAGTAAAAAATAAAGCGATCCTGCAAAACACAACTGATCTTTACACACAGACACACAGAATAATGACAGCAGAGTGCACAACAAACATCAGTAATCTGACTGTCACCTATACTCTTGGACAAAAGATGCCAGTTAGTCTTTTACACCTATCAAGCTTCTTCATATTAGCACGAGTTGCTGGATAATTTTTCGTTTCTTTAAGAATATCTTAGAGTGGAAACTTTTCATAGATTGGAATTTAATTCTTAATCTCTATAGAAATTTATTGCTTCAAGAAAACGCTAAATTTGAATTACTTTTAATTTTCACGATTATCGATAACAGCTCGGGCTGTAACTTCTGAGCCCGAGTCAGGCGTGTGTGAATGATGTTGAGAGAACGTCCGCTACGAATGATATTTTAAGACACAGAGTACTTCTAAGATGACTGTCAGATGTTGAATGAGAATAAATAAACTGTGATTAGGTTCTATAAAAGGAGCCTGAGTTATTGGCTGCAATTACATAATTGAAATCAGTGTTGGCAGAAATTAAACCAGCTTGCAAATACACTCTCTTTTACTCTTTTACTTGTTTCAGTCATCTGACCGCGGCCATGCTGGAGCACCGCCTTTTAATCGAGCAACTCAACCCCGGGACTTATTCTTTTTGTAAGCCCAATACTTATTCTATTGGTCTCTTTTGCCGAACCACTAAGTAACGGGGACATAAACACACCAGCATCGGTTGTCAAGCAATGCTAGGGGGACAAACACAGACACGCATATATATATATATATATATATATTATATATATACACATATATACATAGGGCTTCTTTCAGTTTCCATCTACCAAATCCACTGCTTTGGTTGGCCCGAGGCTATAGTAGAAGAAACTTGCCCAAGGTGCCACGCAGTGGGACTGAACCCGGAACCATGTGGTTGGTAAACAAGCTACTTACCACACAGCCACTCCTGCGCCTTCACTTTACTAAATTTATACTTGGGCTAAGCCCGAACGGTCTGAGTGCTGGAGTCACCACTGACATACACACACACACACATAATATATCATCATCATCATCATCATCATTGTTTAGTGTCTGTTTTCCATGCTGGCATGGGTTGGAGGGTTTGAGAGCAGCAGGCCTCCTGAAGAATCTGTCCAGGCTCCCTTGTCTGTTTTGACATGGTTCCTGTGGCTGAATGCCCTTCCTAATGCCAACCCCTTTACAGAGTGTACTGGGTGCATCTACATAGTACAAGCATGGATGCTTTTACGCAGTACCAGTATGGGGGCTTTTTACATGGAACCGGCACCCATGAGCCCACAAGATTAGGTACACTCAGCTAAAGAAAGATGCAAGGGACATGGCTGTATGCAAGGACGACCATGTATTTACTTAGCTTGACATGTCTTCTCAAGCACAGCAAACTGCCAGACGTCTTGGTTCCCTGTCATTCCCTCAGATGTTAGGCCCAACATCTGAAGTTCCTTTCTCATATACTCATGTATTCTGTGTATGTGATCTGTATATCATCATCATCATCATCATCATTTGATACCTATCTTCCATGACAAGATCCATGGAGGATGGAGGACTACATCATGCTCCAGTGTCTGCTTCCGTATGGTTTCTATGGCTGGATGCCCTTCCTAATGCCAATTACTTTATAGAGTGTACTGGAGGCTTTTATTTTTTCTTTGTGGCACCAGCACTAGGGACGTCTGTAATTCGCAAGACTAAAAAGACCTCTTCAACTGAGGTGGCCTTATACATATCCATATATATCTATAATTATGTATGTGTGAGTGCACATGTAAAAAAAACAAAAATCTCTTACATTTATTAAAAACTACCTTCCTCTTTTATTTACAAAAGCTGTAAAAACTGTGTATAAGCATGTGTGTGCGTATACATATAAACACATACACTCACGCACACACATACACACACATACATGTTTATGTGTGAGAAACAGACGTATAAAATTATTCACAAAGCATTCATATATAATATATAAAGTATGCCATATATTTAGTACATATAATATGTGAAAATATGCCATATATTTAGTCACATATACACATACACACATGCTTACAAATGTGTGAACACACAAACTCATTTCACACACATATGACTTATACTATCATCATACAATACAGACATGTATCCACATACCTACATATTCTTTTCTACTCTAGGCACAAGGCTCGAAATTTTTGGGGAGGGGTCCAGTCAATTAAATCAACCCTAGTACACAACTGGTATTTGATTTATCGACCCCGAAAGAATGAAAGGCAAAGTCGACCTTGGTGGAATTTGAACTCAGAATTTAAAGACAGACGACATACTGCTAAGCATTTCACCTGGTGTGCTAATGTTTCTGCCAGCTTGCCACCTTCACATACCTATATACTGACACACACATACATTCAACATTCAACAGTCACACATAACCTACATATACATACATACACACATATATTATCATCCCACACAGTCATCGGAACCTTAATGTGAACAAGTCATTTATGTGTCCAGTGAACACCTGAGTGAATATGAAATGAACCTTGAAATACACTGAAATTCTTTACTCTTTTATCTCAATAATTTGCCTGACTGGTTATTTTATTGGCAGGTGTATGGCTAGTTTATCAGTTGTTCACATCTGTGGTATTTGGTTGGTTTATAAACTGTGTATGCCTGGGCTACTGCATAGTTTATGTGGATATACCTGGAGACTGAGCTAGCTTTTTATTTAAATTTCAGGATACTTGATTATAATGTTTGCCATACATGGCTAATTTGAGGTTTACAATAGCAAAGAATATGACTAGTTTATGTTGTAAGCACTGAGGTACATAAACCAGTTTGGATGCAGACACAGATGAATAGTTAAGAAGTTTGCTTTACAATCATGGGGCCCCACATTTGATCTCGCAGTCTTACCTTGGCTTGGTGTCTTCTAACAGTCTTGTGTCAATCCAAGCCATGTGAGCTAATTGTTTAAATAGAGACTAAGGAAGCCCCCTTGGATGGTCTGTACCTGTTATTCAAAGTGCTAGACTTGTCATATGTTTCGAGACACTGTTTCAGTTTGTGGATTATGTTAAGAGTATAAGTCTCTGTGGAATATTCAACCAGATTCACTATAGTTCTATAAGTAAGTAGTTCCATTGATCAAGCATCTGAAGCATGCAGTCTTGGGACTGATGCAATATCTTTTTTACTTACATGGTACCGTGTAGACACCTGGGTACTTGGGTAGCCATTGATATTGCACACCTGTAAATACTTTTGTAGGTTCAGACAAAGGCTGCTGCAGATATCTAGCAAGGTGCAAAGTTGTAACAGTTGAGAAGCAAGTAAAACAACTGTCAGTTCTTTGTTATAAATACCTCATTTGCATATTGAGATTTGAAATAAACTGAATAAAAATGTCAGGCAATGCATAGAAACAAAGAGTGGTACTAGTTTATTTAGACTAAATGCCACTGTTGTCGAACAAGTGGAAACAACAATTAAATTAACCCATTGGGGTTAATTTAATATAACTGGCATTTATTTCATCCCTACCATGTGGCTGGAAATTAATTTGACACCAGTATAATTTGGACTCATAACACAGAAGTAAATTAAATTTTGGAAAGAATTTAATCTTATGGTCTTTTCTGTATTATATATCTCTTATGTTTTTTCATATATTTAAGATGAATTAATCATAGTTTCACCATCTCTGTAGTGTTGTAGATGTGGGATTTAGAAGTGAGTCTCATTCATAGTAATGTTAGCATGTGAGTGTGTGGTAAGAAGCTTGCTTCCAAACCACATGGTTCTCAGTTCAGTCCCATAGTGGACAAGTGTCTTCTACTATAGCTTTGGGCCAATCAAAGTCTTGAGAGTGAATTTATTACATGGAAACTGAAAGAAGCCTGTCATATGTGTATGTGTTTGTGTGTGTGTGCGTCTGTCTTTGTGTCTGTGTTTGTCCCCCATCACTACTTGACAACCAGTGTTGGTGTGTTTATGTCCCTGTAACTTAGCAGTTCAGCCTAAGAGACTGATAGAATAAGTACCAGGTTTAACAAACAAATAAGTACTAGGGTCAATTGAATTGATTAAAAATTCTTCGCGGTGGTGCCCCAGCATGGCCACAGTCTAATGACTGAAACAAGTAAAAGATAAAAGATAGAATAATACTGTGTATAGAATAACTGAAGGTCTAAATATCAAACAAGTTGTCACTTTGAAAGTGTTAGATATTCTTTTCTACTCTACGTATAAGGCCCAAAACTTTTAGGGAGGGGGCCAGTTGATTAGATCAACCCCAATACACAGATGGTCCTTAATCTATCGACCCTGAAAGAATGAAAGGCACAGTCAACCTCGGCAGAATTTGATCTCAGAATGTAAAGACAGACGAAATGCTACTAAGCATTTTGCCTGGCATGTTAACGTTTCTGCCAGTTCCCTGCTTAGAAAGTGTTATATAATGAAATCAATGTCTGAATATTGATGAACTCACAATGAAGAATATATTTGAATATTTTTAAGCCAACTTTCATCAGAGTCAGCAAGAAAGTAGAACTCTCTTGAGTTTCTTCTGTCACTGTTCTCACTAAAATATTTATGTATTTTTTCTTTCATCAGCCCGAGCTTATTTACCAATTAATTATTTATCTAAAAGAGAAAAATTAAAAACTATCAGAGTTAATACTGATTGGCTGTTCTTTAAAGTATGTTTCTACTAAATAAAGGGCAAGGACCCCCTTCGGTCATGGGTGACCATGGGATTGCACCTAGAAAGTTACCCTCTGAGGCATAAGTCTGGGCAAGGTCATTTATGGAAGACCAGCAGTCGCCCATGCATACCACTGATGTCATCCAAGGGAAAGGCAAAGGCTGATCAATACAACTTGGCACCAGTGACAACACAACTCATTTCTACAGCTGAGTGAACTCGAGCAACATGAAACAAAGTGTCTTGTCCAAGAACAAAGCAGACAGTCTGGTCTGGGAATCAAACTCACTACCTCATGATTGTGAGCCTGACACTCTAACCACTGAGCCATGTGCCTAGAAACAAAATACCAAGCCTTGAGTCAAATTCCTTATTAGCTTTTTGATGTAGTTGGGCAGCAAATGCCATACTTTGTAACTAAGTTTACTGAACACATGCGAGTAAGAACTAGATCCTTTGAGGATATTGTATGAAATATATCAGTGTCCTATCCAGAGACAATGCATACATTATCTGCCTCACTCCAAAAAATAGAAGTAAGAACGGATCCTTTAAACTCCTTGAGGTTTGGGAGATAATATACATTTTAGCATCAACTTAGTGGATGGCTACATGTAATTTGTTGTGTGAAATAGTACTACGTTTGGTGTATAATGACAGGGAACTAATGCAAAATTAGTAGGAAACTGCTACACAGCCTGTAGTCACATAACTATTAAGAGATATGAAGCCGAGCGGACTTTTGCATGGGGACACTGAAGTGAATATTGGTATATTTGAGGCCTTTCAGCAAAGGGATATTACAACTTACACAGTAACTATATATGTATTGGTGGAGGTTGACCAAAATCTACTAAAATCTATTGACAGAAGATTTGAACAGGAAATAGTTTGAAGGATTGTGTCACAATGCAGTAGTTTCTATCAATAGAAACTCTGTTTTTAGATTAGAGATAAGGATAAAATTGTTTTCCATAATAATGTTGGGTGCTGTATCACTAAGTTAGTCTCCCTCATGTCTTGTCTAGTTTTCCTTTTGTAATACTTCTCGCATGGTGGAATAAAACAGGTGATACTTCTCATTTGTATTTTACACTTCCTATTCTGGCCTTCCACCCATTTTTGCTGCACACTATTCCTAGGAAGGTTTGAGAGTAGAGTCTTCAGGTACCTCCTCAATGGAGCTTTTATCAGAAGCAACTGAAATCAAACTTTTCTTGCTGGATTCTCAAGCATGATCAACTGAAGCTATGAATATTATCCGACTTTCTCACTCATGGTGTACCCCTAGGTCTGTTACCAATTGGCTTTGAAATTATTTAATAAACCCCTAACTGCAGTTAAAATAATGTCTGAAGGGAATTCCAAGATTTTGCTGCCAGTAATTTTGCACAAGCAGTGATGACAGTGCTAATAATATTAGAATGCTGTAAAATAGTGAGCTGGCAGAATCGTTAGCACGCTGGGCAAAATGCTTCGTGGAATTTCGTCTGTCTTTGTGTTCTGAGTTCAAATTCCACCAAGGTCAATTTTGCCATTCATCTTTTCAGGGTTGATAAAATAAGTACCATTTGAGCACCAGGGTCAATGTAATCAACTTACCCCACTTCTCCCAAAATTGCTGGCATTGTTTCAAGATTTGAAACCAATATTTGAATGTTCTCTGTAATCTAACATTCATCAGAAGTAATGGTTGAATAAAACCTCCCTTCATAAACAAATCTCATTTAAAGAGAAAAGCAAAAACCAATTGCTCTTCGCTACAAAAACAAACACTCACCATCTGCACCAAAACAAGGCTGTGTTCAGTGGTAACCTACAACACAAACAAACACTCACCATCTACAGCAAACCAAAGCTGTGTTCAGTGGTAACCTACAATGTTGTGTTGTTGCAGCTATTTCTTTATTACACTCAAAACTGCAGAAAACCTAAAATGAATTTGGGCGACTATTTAAATCCCTCTTCAATTCAGGGAGATATGAAACGCATGAGGGATGATCCAGGAGACTGGTTAGCTAATCTACTCCCACAGCTACCTAAAACTTAACAAGAAAACAATGAATTCATTGATAAAACAAATATTCTAGGAATGAAACAGAAAACATTATACATACAAAGAAACTGAAGAATCCCAGACTTTGTTGTTTGGTGAGAAAATACCTGTCTAGAAAGTTGGTCTTGTAAAAATTAGCAGAAGATAAAAAGAAAATTCCTCCAAAGCAACAACAATAGCAACAACAAAAAGAAAAAGAGGAAAGTGAGAAGGGTGAGAGAGAAATATAGAGAGAGAGATAGAGGAAGAAAGAGAAGAGAATGAAAAGTCAAGTAAATCTTGTGTAACCAGTGACGTGGCTTGGAATTTGCTCTAGTTTGAACTGATGGTATTCAGAGTTTAAATTCTGTAATTCTTATATAATTCCTGATTGCTAATTGATTCTCATTCATGGTTAATTCAGTTAATCATTGTAAAACCAGTTAAAATGGGACCAACTGAAAGGAATCTACCTCCTCTGTTGAGCTTGTTGTAAATTCACAATATATTTTGTGTGTGAGTTTTTTTCTCGAGCAATTACAGATATATTGTTTTTTTTTTCTTTCCTCATGATTCTTGAAAAGAAGTTCATACAACCACTTGGGATTATGTATGAATTCCATCTTTACTGAGAAAATTAACTGCACATATTTTGTTTTTCAACAGTTCTAGATGTTTCTCCTCTGTAACCGATGTTAGACGGTTCTGAATGTTTTTAGATCTTCTGCTACAGAATTCAAAGGTATTAGTGATATGAACTGGCTCCTTGGTGAAGGTAGTAATGATCTATTTTAAGAAACCATTTTGCTTCCTTCTTTTATAAGTGGCATTTAATATTGGTAAGCTCCTGGCAGCAAACCAGGTTGGTAGCACAATTTTAATTTTTAGATAGAATTAATTTTTCACATTAATTATCTCGCTAATGTTCATTAGGAAGACATAGCTAAAGCAACATTTCATTTACTCTCCCTTGGAAGTCTTTGTATCTATATTCGTCCCTTTCTCTCAAAAAAAAAAAAAACAAGATTTTAATGTGTGTTTTAATTGAAAAAATAATTGATTGCTTTTATTGTGTTTACTCGTAGGAAAAAAAAATATTTTGAACTGTTTTCGAGTAATTAATATTTGTCAGAAATTAATAAAAAACTTTTGGAAGATAGAAAGTATATGGAAGAAAAGAATTAAACAGATAATAATAATAATAATAATAATAATAATAATAATAATAATAATAATAATGATAATAATAATAATAATAGTAAAGCAAAAATCTATGTTATATGTTATTTTTATCATTTTCTATTTTGATTCTTTAGCTCTATGCCAAATTTTTGGTTAAATCTCTGCAAAAACTATTTGGCTAATAGTTTAGGAATTTTTTATTTCTGATATGTTCCAAATGTCTGTAAATTTCTGTTCTACCATATGGTTCTATAAACACTGAACAGATGGTAAATGGACAGTTCTGTATCAAGTAAATTTGGTAGATGAATCACAACATCTTTTTTTCTTTTCAATCTAGATCAACTTATTTCAATAATGTTAATCTTGTGGAAATTACCTAGTATAAGGCAACATCTCTTTCAGGTAATGTTCTTTGATTAGCTTTTTTTTTTATCTAGTTAATAATGATATATTGTGCAAATTGGCAAATTGTCTGAATAAAGTTCTCCATTTGAAAATAAATGATTCTGTCCAGATTTCTCCTTCTTTGTAGTGAAACCTTCATCAAATATACTACTCTTCTATAATAAATCAAACATTAAATGGAAGAATGCACATTTATTCACATTTTGAGATTTTCCTGAGGTAAAAATCATTTGGCGTTGATACATCTAAGTTTGACTCTTTTCCAATAGTGAACAGAGCGAAAATCATCAACCAGTTCTTATAATATCTCTCAGGTTAATTCAAATTATGAAACTTTTGAAGAGCAATATTGTTGTTGCTGTTGTTGTGTTAAAAGGAATTTTAGGAAAATGTTGACACACCTACAAATTGATTGATTGACTGAAGAATTAATCAAACAAGCAATTAGTTAATTGGTTAAATAGTTAAACCAATTGACCAAAAAAAAAAAGAGAAAACAATAAAGAAGTGAAATGGAACCAGTGTGTGTCTCTGTGTGTTTATTGGCATAATGACCCTCCCAAAACATGAAATATGTTTCAACACATGAGTTCACATCAAGAATTTTTCAAACCACATACAAAAAGGAATGCTTTATAAAGATATATCCATCTAACTTTTCTGCCCACTATTCATGGGAGGCTCGTGGGGGTAGAGTCCTCAGCACTTCTTCCATAAGGTCCTATCAGAAGCAACTGTCATTGTACATTCCAGTTAGATTCCCAAGTGTAACCAACGAGGGATATCATCCAACCATCTCATTCTCAGTCTACATCTAGGTCTCCGACTGGTTGGTTTTGGTCTGAAGAAATCATCTTGCAATTCTTACCTGTGACATTCTAATCACATGTCCACAGTACCAGACAGCTGATTTCCACCAAGTTATGATATAATATGAAAGAAGTGGTGAAAGCTAATCTCAGGAAGTTGGACCTTACAAAGGATCATATAAAGTAGATGGATGCTGTATTGGAGGGGACCTGTTCAACTCATACAGGTTTGGAAAAGTGGATATAAAAACAATGATGATGATATTGGAATAAAGAGATGGAGAAATATGAGGAAACAAAATATAAGACATCAAGGTCTTAAAAGATAAACCATATCAAAACTTCTTTCCAGATCCACACAATTTTTGTATGAGCAATTGAATTACTCATATAAAAATATTTCAGACAGGAGTGTATTTCTCAAATCATCAGATGAGCTTAGTTCCATATGACAGTTAATTAAAATGGTTTTGGTATGTTTCCTCCCACAGACTAATACTGATGTGATGAGTAAAAGGAAAATTCTGCAACTGAATTCTGTGGAAATATCTTCCTTCATTCTACCTCAATATCTTCACGTCTACCTTCTGACTTCTATTCCAGTATCTAAATTTCTCCTAACCTAAATATTTCACTTCTCCTCTGTTCCACTACTTCAACTTCCTCTCTACACCCCCGCCCCATTTCTTACGACTGCCAAATTGAGTGAGTCCTTTGCCTTATCATGAGCAAACATAATAACATTGACTGTTTTTTTTTAATGAACCCTTTTTTTTCCCCTCCTTTCTTTTCACTGTTCAACCCTGAGAAATTAAAAAACAATCTCTAGATACAATCTTCATGTTTTGAATAATTTCTGTCATGCTTCTGTGACTTTGTTGTATTTTTTCTTCTCCAATTTCTATAACATGTAAAAACATTGTAAAGTGATATCCTTTATCATAGTTTACCTTCATTGCAGGTTCATGTGAAAAACTTCCTTGACTCATAACATTCCCAGATTTATTTAGTGTATGACAGCAGCTGAAGATGTACTTTGTTATCTGGGAGTGGAGCTAAGCAGAGTTGATGACTGAGACAACAACAACAGTAGAGATAAACATGGGATTGTTGTTGCTTAGTCTCTGGACAGCCCTGATTCAGCAGATCTGTGATCAAAAAGCATTCCAACCACAATCATCCTGTGTTTTTGCACAACAGAGCCTATGTTGTCCAATGTGACCTTCCATTGTTTTTTTTTAAATATCAGGATGTGTTTCAAAGGAAATTTAGCTGTTATTTTTAACAAAATGTGCAACCACATAAAGGTTTCCTTCTTAGCTTAAGGTGACAAAAGGTGATCTACATTGGCAGGAGTCAATCAGGTAAAAGACAAAAAGATGCAGTTTACGGATGTGTTGTAAGGAGTTACAACAGGTGTTTAAGTAGAACCTTTTGTCTCTCTGATGAGAGGTTGTCTGAGATTTCAGATATTTTTTCTACTATTACTTTTCTTATTGCTTTCTACCTATAGTGCAAGAATGAGAAAGCTCCCTTCCCCCAGGGCACCCACTAGAGTGATTGAAGTGTGAACAAAGGAAAAGTAGGTTCGAGAGGTCTCACTGAGGACTTGGACAACCTCTTTGGTGTTAGTGTGATGAAAAACTGTGTCTAGAACACATTGAGTGCATTTATGCTGTAAAGTGGTGGCCAAACAAGTGGAGAAAGCAAGGAGTTAAGAAGATCCTTTTGCGTTGTCTTGTTGAAGATATAACAACCTCTTTAGTACTGGTGCCGTGAGGAAAATGCATCCAACTACTACACTCTGTAAAGTAGTTAGTGATAGGAAGAGCGTCCTGTCATAGGAACAGGGACATCAAAAAAGCACTAGTCTATGAGAGCAGTAGATTTCAATAAGAACTGATTCACACCATGATGACCTTCCAACCCATACCATCATGGAAAGCAGGCATAAAATTATGATGACAAATCATGTGTCCCTATGGTCAACAGTAATAGAACTTGGCCCCTGTCAACTGTTATCTATCCAGTGTTTGTACCGATTCACAGCTTAAACCTATAAGATAATATTTAAGATAATATTTAAGATAATGCTCAGGATAATGTTCAAGGTGATTATATTTGTTTTTGTTTATTTTTTTTTGCTTTTAACTTGTCAAATGGCTGAGCTAATGGAGGAAAACAATAAAAGCAGTATGAGTGAGAGGAAATACTGCAGATGATGTAGGAAAGATGGACATTAATAATTACCAGCTGTTGAATGGTATTGTCCCATATCTTTTGAATCATTTGACACGATCTTATGCAGTGATCTAAGAAAGAATGCACTGCTGCAAGGATTACTTATAGTTTCAGCCAAGTCAATGAAAGATTTTAACCCTTTCATTACCAACCCGGCCAAAACCAGCTCTGTAGTATAAATGTCTTGTTTTCATTAGTTTTTCATTAAAATATACCACCAAACCTTAGTCACAATTATGTTCTTAACACTAGCATAATAATAACTAAATTATTTTTAACTATATTCATTGTTATATTTAAAATAATTGAAAGAGCCACAGAGCATCTCAAAATAAATGCAGTAACAAAAGGGTTAAACCTCATCCTGCTGCTTAAAACACTTTAACACCTTCATTGCTAGGTTTACACTTAGCTAACAAAGAATTAATACACCTTTGTTTTTTTTTAGTTTTTTTTTTTATTTTAGTCTGAGGAAGATGAAAAAATTTCATAACCTTTCGAGGTCTTTTAAAACTGAGGTCACTGCAAGTAGCGTTTAACTTCAATGTCTGCAAAGAAAATACAAAAAGAGAGGGAGTTCCTGACCAGTTTTGAAGAAAATCTTTGAAGTAGCTTGCCTTAACCCTGTAGTATTCAAACCAGCCATATCCAGCTCAAAACAAAATACCTGTCTTCTATTCAAACTGGTCTATTCAGTTTATTACACCTTGCCTACAATGTTTCTCTAATGATATAAAATGACATCATTAAAATCTCAAAGCTAAAAGATGATGCATGATTAATTCGAAGCATATGAATCAATAAGGATTATAGTTGACAGAATAATCTGAATGCTTAAGGGTTAAGAATCTCAGTTCATTAGTGATAAACTGCAGTGCTGAGTTCTAATCCTCATGTTGAAGCTACTTCTATCCTTCCGTAGACTATCTTCTAAAACAAATGAAGGCATACTCTCTCAAACACTTTACATAAATCTGAGTAAAACAACCAGTAATGTGTATGACTCCGGATATATCTGAGAGACAAGTGGAACACAAATGGACTTATGATGGAAGAGCTTACATAAATCAAATTTAAGCAATTGCAATCAACTTCTCTTCTCTTATTTCAAAAGCTCTCTATTAATTAAGGATAAGTAGAGTGAAGCATCCTATCAATTAAGGATAAGTTAGATAAAGCGTTCTTCTTGAGCCAGTTTTCCGGTTTCCTTAGTGGACATATATTTACCCACTGAACAGGATGCCAGTCTGTTACAGGATTACTCATTTTTGCCAGCTGAGTGGACTGGAGCAATGAGAAATGAAGTGTTTTGCTCAAGAGCACAACACATTGTTTGGTCAAGGAACTGAAAACAATCTTACGATCATGAGTCCAACACCTTAACCCAGTGTTTATCAACTGGGGTTCCTAGGAACACTAGTGTTCTGCAAAAGGTTCCTAGGGGTTCTGCGATAAAGAGTGAGATAAGTTAATGCTAATTTCATAAATTTATATATATATATATATATATATATATATATATAATTTGATATATATATATATATAATTTTACATATGTGTAGGGCTAAAAGCATCAGTAACACCCCACCCCCAGTGGCTAGCCACATTCAGATGACTAGTACACCTTACGTTATATATATATAATTTTACATATATATATATATATATTATATATATATATATATAATATTTACCATGTGAACTATGATGAAAAATATATGAGAAAGATATGGTATATAATTTTTTTTGTGCAGGGGTTCCTAGAGATATGTAATTTATATCAAGGGTTACGCAAGGCTAAAAAGGTTGAGAAACACTGCCTTAACCACTGGGCCACATGCCTCTGCTCTCTATCAATTAGACAATACAAAAGGAAAAGCTGATATTATCACAACTCCTAACAAAAGAGTGACTATTTGGTGATAGGGTAGGATTTAAATTCAGAGTGCATAGAGCTAGAAAAGATACAGTAAGACATTTCATCTGACAAACTACTAATTCTACCATCCTAGTCTGGAATTTGCTTCTATTGTCCTTGAAAGGATGAAAGGTACAGTTGACCTCAGAGAGTGAAAACTAATACTGGAAGGTATTCTATCTAACACTAATGACTCTTCCAATTTGCTACCTCGGTAGAAGGTACTTATCTGGATTATTTAGGTAATCTGGGATTTCTGAGGTTCCCTGATTGATGCCTAGATAGCTGGTACCTGTTATATACTTGGTCTCAGGTTCAGTCCTTACTGCATGGCACCTTGGACAAATTTCTTCAACAGTAGCCCTCCCCCAGGTTGGGCAAAACCTTGTGAATGGATTTGTGGATTTGGAAGATGAGAACTACTGCAAAACGCCTATTGTTTGTTTGTTTATTTGTATGTATGTATGTATGTATGTATGTATGTATGTATGTATGTATGTATGTATGCATGCACACGTGCATGAGTGTCTGAGTGTGTGAATATGCTAGTGTCTCCTTATCTTGACATCGCATGAATGTTGTAAATGAATCTCACTGTCATACAAGCAGTGTTGTTCACCTCCAATAGTCTGTGCAAGTGTGTCTGACAACAAGGAAATATTATCTTGTTTGGAAACAGGTGAAGGATGGTAACAAGACAAACATCCAGCCATAGAAAATCCACCTCAGTGAACTCCATCTGTTCCATTCAAGTATGGAAAAGTGAACTTTTGATGATGATGATGATGATGATGATGATATATGTATATATTTTACTGCATTTTTATGATTTTCTTGTTTCTCTCCACATTTCATGTAACCCCACCCCCACTGTTACCTGCTTCACCTTTGTAAAATCCCTCATCCGTTACCTTTATGGCAAATAAAGAAATTGTTGATATCAATGCTATTTATCACCCAGAATTAAATATTATAGCCTACATTTCTCTCTCTTTTTTTTCTTCTCTGGCACCATTACATATTGCAATCATTTCGTGAATGCATTCCAATGAAATTTAAACTTAAAAACTCCCTGCCCTCCACAATGTAAACCAGGGAAGTTCTTTCTGGTCACCAAGATAGCTCTTTGTACTGCTTGCTTTTAAATTTAAATAGAGGTTTTGTTTAGCTTTCAATGTAACACCACCAAAAACAGGTATACAGCATAAACATCAAACTCAGAACAAGTTTTAACTTAAATCGGTCAGACAGAAGAGGATAGGTGAATGAGAGGAGGAGCAAGAGAAAGGAGGGTAGGAAGAAGCAGGGAGGGGAATGAAGAGAAGAGGGGGGGGGGTTAGATAAAGTATGAAACTAGTTTAGTTGCTTCTTTAATTTACTAGTTTTTAAATACAAAGTTTATTATTTCTACATGAATATATCGTTCTGATCTGATTTATAGCAAAATTTAATGTCATTTTGAAAATGAGAACTGCTTTGATGTTTCAACTTGTCTTAAGGCTAGAAATGTTCTTCGTATGTTCTTACTCAGATGTTGAGGGGGCATAAAATATGTAAGGTCTACACAACTAGTTAAGTAAATAGTTAAATAAATATCCAACAAGGTAAATAAATAAAGTAGCTAGGATTATAGTAACAACTATTTCTTGCTTCTCACTTTATGATATACTGGGCTGGGTAAATGAATAACAGCAAAGCTTAACAAAAGACCAGACATTAACCTGAAGCCATTGACAAATATTTAGTTTTCTTCAGATTTAATTGTAAATAAACTCGTAATTATTTCCCATTAAAATAACATGAAAAAATAAAAAACTGAAATCTTAGGTGAGCGAGTATGATTCCTAGTAACTTTAGAAAGCAGACACCACAAAATCATCTTCACTGAATGGTAACAATGTCAATATAATACAGCAACTAAAAATAGCAGCTAAATCTCTCCCAAATCACACCCTGTTTTATATATATATATATATATATATATATATATATATATATATATATATATATAATATATATATATATATATATATATGTATGTATATATATATATATAAAGAACAAAACAAACTATTATATATCAGTCATTGTAGTACCAAATATACAAAATGATATAGGAGAAAGTAGTCACAGCTGGAATATCTCTGATCAGAGATCTTTATAATCATACATACATACATGCAAACGTGCACATGCACACACACACACACACATGCAAACGTGCATATGCACACATACACACACACACATGCAAACGTACACACGCACACACACACACACACACACAACACACACACACACACACACACACACACACACACACAACAGGGTGCTGAAAAGTTCCTGAATCTGAGAGGGGAAAAGGTTGAATAAAATCATAATTATTTGATCCAGTTGTATTTTCTTTTACCCTAAACCAGGCACTTTCCAGCATCTCCTCATATACATATATATATATATATATATATATATATATATATATATATATATATATATATATATATATATATATTTCTTTATTGCCCACAAGGGGCTAAACATAGAGGGGAAAAACAAGGACAGACAAAGGGATTAAGTCGATTACATCGACCCCAGTGCGTAAGTGGTACTTAATTTATTGACCCCGAAAGGATGAAAGGTAAAGTCGACCTTGGCGGAATTTGAACTCAGAACGTAACGACAGACGAAATACCGCTATGCATTTCACCCGGCGCGCTAACGAGTCTGCCAATGCATAATTTTGATAAGTGCCTTGCATGAAATTCTTGGCTTGTGAGTTACTTTTGTAACTTTCTGCCTCTTAAAAATAATACACAAATATACCCCATCATCAGACTCACACACGAGCCACATGCAAATATACAGGAAAATAGCTACATGCATACATAAATGACATGTCAAGCAGAGACCACTATTAGTCTCTCCCTTCTACATATAAACACATTAAACAACATCAGTCCAACTAACAGTAAATCTGGTGTCAGGAAGGATTCTTCATTGCATGCATTCAACAAAAATAAACACGCATGTGTATTTTTGTGTGGTTAAGAAGTTCCCTTTGCAACCATGTGGTTTTGGTTTCAATTCTAGTGTGCAGCACCTTGAACAAGTGTCTTCTAGAATAGCCTTGGGCTGACC
Source organism: Octopus sinensis (assembly GCF_006345805.1). Taxonomy (NCBI): domain Eukaryota; kingdom Metazoa; phylum Mollusca; class Cephalopoda; order Octopoda; family Octopodidae; genus Octopus; species Octopus sinensis. Next base: position 106,012,137 of record NC_043004.1, on the reverse strand, counting down.
AAAGCCTTGTGAAGAAATTTGGAAGACAGAAGCTGTGTGGAAGCCCATTGTATGTATATATGTATGTATGACCTAGTGTAGCTAGTGGGGGTGGCAGGGGCAGCACTTTTAAAGGGGCACCACCTTTGGGTCTGCTGTAGGCAATATATGTTTTCTGTGCGGTCTGGGAGCAGCAAACGGAAGGCTTACCCCAGGCGGCACACACTAGCTACACTAGCGTATGTATGTATGTATGTATGTATGTATGTATGTATGTATGTATGTATGTATGTATGTATGTGTGTATGTGCATGTGTGTGTGTGTGTATGTGTGTGTGTGTGTGTGTGTGTGTGTGTGGTGTACTTCACAATCAGTGTTGGTTTGTTTACATCCTCATAACATAGCTATTCAGCAAAAGACACCGAATAAGTACCAGATTAAAAAGCAAAAACAAACTATGTACTGGGCTTTGATTTGTTTGACTAAAATCTCCAAGGTGCTGCCCCAGCATGGCTGCAGTCCAATGACTTAAACAAGAAATAATATATATTCTCATTCTTTTACTTGTTCCAATCATTGAACTACACCCACATTGGGGGCAGGTGGGGGTTGCTTTCATAGGTTTTGTTCAATTATGTCCAGTTCTTTGTTTGGCATTTATTTTATAGAGAAGAATGAAGGCAAAGCTGGTTCCATGTAAAGGAACATAACACAGACAAATCAAAATACCAAGATATATTCTTGTTTGAAGCATTAATTTTGCAATTCTACATTGAGTCTGTGTATCTATTCATCAATCAATCTATCTATCTATCTATCTATTTATCTATCTA